>NW_019274571.1:0-2342 GCF_002738345.1 Cucurbita maxima | reverse complement strand
GTGAGGAATGATAAGGCTTGATGATTTAGAATATTATTTCTAAGAAACGGAGTGCGTAAAACAGTAAAAGAGTTCTTCAAATGGAACCCTTCTTCCGAAACCCTAACAGGAAAGTTTGTAGTACGTGATAAAAAAACCAAGTCACGGTCGACGTTTGTCGAAAGTTTTGTGAGGAATGATAAGGCTAGATGATTTAGAATATTATTTCTAAGAAACGGAGTGCGTAAAACAGTAAAAGAGTTCTTCAAATGGAACCCTTCTTCCGAAACCCTAACAGGGAAGTTTGTAGTACGTGCTAAAAAAACCGAGTCACGGTCGACGTTTGTCGAAAGTTTTGTGAGGAATGATAAGGCTAGATGATTTAGAATATTATTTCTAAGAAACGGAGTGCGTAAAACAGTAAAAGAGTTCTTCAAATGGAACCTTCGTTCGGAAACCCAAACAGAGAAGTTTGTAGTACGTGCTAAAAAACACCGAGTCACGGTCGACGTTTGTCGAAAGTTTTGTGAGGAATGATAAGGCTAGATGATTTAGAATATAATTTCTAAGAACGGAGTGCGTAAAACAGTAAAAGAGTTCTTCAAATGGAACTCTTCTTCCGAAACCCTAACAGGGAAGTTTGTAGTACGTGCTAAAAAAACCGAGTCACGGTCGACGTTTGTCGAAAGTTTTGTGAGGAATGATAAGGCTAGATGATTTAAAATATTATTTCTAAGAAACGGAGTGCGTAAAACAGTAAAAGAGTTCTTCAAATGGAACCCTCGTTCGGAAACCCAAACAGAGAAGTTTGTAGTACGTGGTAACAAACACCGAGTCACGGTCGACGTTTGTCGAAAGTTTTGTAAGGAATGATAAGGCTTGATGATTTAGAATATTATTTCTAAGAAACGGAGTGCGTAAAACAGTAAAAGAGTTCTTCAAATGGAACCCTTCTTCCGAAACCCTAACAGGGAAGTTTGTAGTACGTGCTAAAAAAACCGAGTCACGGTCGACGTTTGTCGAAAGTTTTGTAAGGAATGATAAGGCTTGATGATTTAGAATATTATTTCTAAGAAACGGAGTGCGTAAAACAGTAAAAGAGTTCTTCAAATGGAACCCTTCTTCTGAAACCCAAACAGGGAAGGATGTAGTACGTGCTAAAAAAACCGAGTCACGGTCGACGTTTGTCGAAAGTTTTGTGAGGAATGATAAGGCTTGATGATTTAGAATATTATTTCTAATAAATGGAGTGCGTAAAACAGTAAAAGAGTTCTTCAAATGGAACCCTTCTTCCGAAACCCTAACAGGGAAGTTTGTAGTACGTGCTAAAAAAACCGAGTCACGGTCGACGTTTGTCGAAAGTTTTGTGACGAATGATAAGGCTAGATGATTTAGAATATTATTTCTAAGAAACGGAGTGCGTAAAACAGTAAAAGAGTTCTTCAAATGGAACCCTTCTTCCGAAACCCAAACAGGGAAGGATGTAGTACGTGCTAAAAAACCCCGAGTCACGGTCGACGTTTGTCGAAACTTTTGTGAGGAATGATAAGGCTTGATGATTTAGAATATTATTTCTAAGAAACGGAGTGCGTAAAACAGTAAAAGAGTTCTTCAAATGGAACCCTTCTTCCGAAACCCTAATAGGAAAGTTTGTAGTACGTGATAAAAAAACCGAGTCACGGTCGACGTTTGTCGAAAGTTTTGTGAGGAATGATAAGGCTAGATGATTTAGAATATTATTTCTAAGAAACGGAGTGCGTAAAACAGTAAAAGAGTTCTTCAAATGGAACCCTCGTTCGGAAACCCAAACAGAGAAGTTTGTAGTACGTGCTAAAAAACACCGAGTCACGGTCGACGTTTGTCGAAAGTTTTGTGAGGAATGATAAGGCTAGATGATTTAGAATATAATTTCTAAGAACGGAGTGCGTAAAACAGTAAAAGAGTTCTTCAAATTGAACTCTTCTTCCGAAACCCTAACAGGGAAGTTTGTAGTACGTGCTAAAAAAACCGAGTCACGGTCGACGTTTGTCGAAAGTTTTGTGAGGAATGATAAGGCTAGATGATTTAGAATATTATTTCTAAGAAACGGAGTGCGTAAAACAGTAAAAGAGTTCTTCAAATGGAACCCTTCTTCCGAAACCCTAACAGGGAAGTTTGTAGTACGTGCTAAAAAAACCGAGTCACGGTCGACGTTTGTCGAAAGTTTTGTGAGGAATGATAAGGCTAGATGATTTAAAATATTATTTCTAAGAAACGGAGTGTGTAAAACAGTAAAAGAGTTCTTCAAATGGAACCCTCGTTCGGAAACCCAAACAGAGAAGTTTGTAGTACGTGCTAAAAAACACCGAGTCACGGTCGACGTT
>NW_019274570.1:0-2011 GCF_002738345.1 Cucurbita maxima | reverse complement strand
TCAAAACCGTAAAAGAATCCTTCAAATCGAACCCTAATTCGAATACCCAAATCTGGGCCGTTGGAAGTATGTGGTAAAAAAACCGAGTCACGCTCGACATTTTTAAAAAGTTTTGTGGGGAATGATTGTGCTTGAGGATTCAGAAAAGAGTTTCAAAGAAACGGAGTGCATAAAACAGTAAAAGTGTGCTTCAAATTGAATTTAACTTCGGAAACCCAAATCTGGAACGTTTGAAGTACGTGCTAAAAAAACCGAGTCACGGTCGACGTTTTTCAAAACTTTTGTGGGAAATGATTCGGCATAATGATTTAGAATAGAATTTCCAACAAACAGTGTGCATCAAAACAGTAAAAGAGTCCTTCAAATCGAACCCTAATTCGAATACCCAAATCTGGGCCGTTTGAAGTATGTGGTAAAAAAACCGAGTCGCGCTCGACATTTTTAAAAAGTTTTGTGGGGAATGATTATGCTTGAGGATTTAGAAAAGAGTTTCAAAGAAACGGAGTGCATAAAACAGTAAAAGTGTGCTTCAAATCAAATCCAACTTCGGAAACCCAAATCTGGGACGTTTGAAATACGTGCTATAAAAACCGAGTCACGGTCAACGTTTCTCAAAACTTTTGTGGGGAATGATTCGGCATAATGATTTAGAATAGAATTTCCAACAAACGGTGTGCATCAAAACCGTAAAAGAATCCTTCAAATCGAACCCTAATTCGAATACCCAAATCTGGGCCGTTTGAAGTATGTGGTAAAAAAATCGAGTCACGCTCGACATTTTTAAAAAGTTTTGTGGGGAATGATTATGCTTGAGAATTTAGAAAAGAGTTTCAAAGAAACGGAGTGCATAAAACAGTAAAAGTGTGCTTCAAATCGAATCCAACTTCAGAAACGCAAATCTGGAACGTTTGAAGTACGTGCTAAAAAAACCGAGTCACGGTCGACGTTTTTCAAAACTTTTGTGGGGAATGATTTGGCATAATGATTTAGAATAGAATTTCCAATAAACAGTGTGCATCAAAACAGTAAAAGAGTCCTTTAAATCGAACCCTAATTCGAATACCCAAATCTGGGCCGTTTGAAGTATGTGGGAAAAAACCGAGTCACGCTCGACATTTTTAAAAAGTTTTGTGGGGAATGATTCGGCATAATGATTCACAATAGAATTTCCAACAAACGGTGTGCATCAAAACCGTAAAAGAATCCTTCAAATCGAACCCTAATTCGAATACCCAAATCTGGGCCGTTTGAAGTATGTGGTAAAAAAACCGAGTCACGCTCGACATTTTAAAAAAGTTTTGTGGGGAATGATTATGCTTGAGGATTCAGAAATAAGTTTCAAAGAAACGGAGTGCATAAAACAGTAAAAGTGTGCTTCAAATCGAATCCAACTTCGGAAACCCAAATCTAGAACGTTTGAAGTACGTGCTAAAAAAACCGAGTCACGGTCGACGTTTTTCAAAACTTTTGTGGGGAATGATTTGGCATAATGATTTAGAATAGAATTTCCAATAAACAGTGTGCATCAAAACAGTAAAAGAGTCCTTCAAATCGAACCCTAATTCGAATACCCAAATCTGGGCCGTTTGAAGTATGTGGTAAAAAAACCGAGTCGCGCTCGACATTTTTAAAAAGTTTTGTGGGGAATGATTATGCTTGAGGATTTAGAAAAGAGTTTCAAAGAAACGGAGTGCATAAAACAGTAAAAGTGTGCTTCAAATCGAATCCAACTTCGGAAACCCAAATCTGGAACGTTTGAAGTACGTGCTAAAAAAACCGAGTCACGGTCGACGTTTTTCAAAACTTTTGTGGGGAATGATTCGGCATAATGATTTAGAATAGAATTTCCAACAAACAGTGTGCATCAAAACAGTAAAAGAGTCTTTCAAATCGAACCCTAATTCGAATACCCAAATCTGGGCCGTTTGAAGTATGTGGTAAAAAAACCGAGTCGCGCTCGACATTTTTAAAAAGTTTTGAGGGGAATGATTATGCTTGAGGATTTAGAAAA
>NW_019274569.1:2158-2343 GCF_002738345.1 Cucurbita maxima | reverse complement strand
AAGTACGTGTTAAAAAAACCGAGTCACGGTCTTTGTTTTTCGAAAGATTTGTGAGGAATGATTAGGCTTGATGATTTAGAATAGGATTTCGAAGAAACGGTGTGCATAAAACAGAAAAATAGTTCTTAAAATCGAACCCTACTTCGGAAACCCAAGTCTGGGACGTTTGAAGTACGTGTTAAAAA
>NW_019274569.1:0-1693 GCF_002738345.1 Cucurbita maxima | reverse complement strand
AATGATTAGGCTTGATAATTTAGAATAGGATTTCGAAGAAACGGTGTGCATAAAACAGTAAAATAGTTCTTCAAATCGAACCCTACTTTGGAAACCCAAATCTGAGACGTTTGAAGTACGTGCTTAACAAACCGAGTCACGATCGACATTTTTCGAAAGATTTGTGAGGAATGATTAGGCTTGATGATTTAGAATAGGATTTCGAAGAAACGGTGTGCATAAAACAGTAAAAGAGTTCTTCAAATCGAACCCTACTTCGGAAACCCAAGTCTGGGACGTTTGAAGTACGTGTTAAAAAAACCGAGTCACGGTCTTTGTTTTTCGAAAGATTTGTGAGGAATGATTAGGCTTGATGATTTAGAATAGGATTTCGAAGAAACGGTGTGCATAAAACAGTAAAAGAGTTCTTAAAATCGAACCCTACTTCAGAAACCCAAGTCTGGGACGTTAGAAGTACGTGTTAAAAAAACCGAGTCACGGTCTTTGTTTTTCGAAAGATTTGTGAGGAATGATTAGGCTTGATGATTAAGAATAGGATTTCGAAGAAACGGTGTGCATAAAACAGTAAAATAGTTCTTCAAATCGAACCCTACTTCGGAAACCCAAGTCTGGGACTTTTGAAGTACGTGTTAAAGAAACCGAGTCACGGTCTTTGTTTTTCGAAAGATATGTACGGAATGATTAGGCTTGATGATTTAGAATAGGATTTCGAAGAAACGGTGTGCATAAAACAGTAAAATAGTTCTTCAAATCGAACCCTACTTCGGAAACCCAAGTCTGGGACGTTTGAAGTACGTGTTAAAAAAACCGAGTCACGGTCTTTGTTTTTCGAAAGTTTTGTGAGGAATGATTAGGCTTGATGATTTAGAATAGGATTTCGAAGAAACGGTGTGCATAAAACAGTAAAAGAGTTCTTTAAATCGAACCCTACTTCGGAAACCCAAATCTGGGACGTTTGAAGTACGTGTTAAAAAAACCGAGTCACGGTCTTTGTTTTTCGAAAGATTTGTGAGGAATGATTAGGCTTGATGATTTAAAATAGGATTTCGATGAAACGGTGTGCATAAAACAGTAAAATAGTTCTTCAAATCGAACCCTACTTCGGAAACTCGAATCTGAGACGTTTGAAGTACGTGCTAAAAAAACCGAGTCACGGTCGACGTTTTTCGAAAGATTTTTGAGGAATGATTAGGNTGGGACGTTTGAAGTACGTGCTAAAAAAACCGAGTCACGGTCGACGTTTTTCGAAAGATTTTTGAGGAATGGTTAGGCTTGATGATTTAGAATAGGATTTCGAAGAAACGGTGTGCATAAAAGAGTAAAAGAGTTCTTAAAATCGAACCCTACTTTGGAAACCCAAGTCTGGGACGTTTGAAGTACGTGTTAAAAAAACCGAGTCACGGTCTTTGTTTTTCGAAAGATTTGTGAGGAATGATTAGGCTTGATGATTTAGAATAGGATTTCGAAGAAACGGTGTGCATAAAACAGTAAAAGAGTTCTTAAAATCGAACCCTACTTAGGAAACCCAAGTTTGGGACGTTTGAAGTACGTGTTAAAAAAACCGATTCACGGTCTTTGTTTTTCGAAAGATTTGTGAGGAATGATTAGGCTTGATAATTTAGAATAGGATTTCGAAGAAACGGTGTGCATAAAACAGTAAATAGTTCTTCAAATCGAACCCTACTTCGGAAAC
>NW_019274568.1:0-2345 GCF_002738345.1 Cucurbita maxima | reverse complement strand
TAAAAACTATAATTTTCATGCAACAAAGGGAAAAAAAAAAGAGTAAATAATAAAATAACCATAAAGCCAATTGTCATATTTATTGAAAGTTTAAGGAATTAAATTTATTATAATTTAATTAATTTGAATTAGCGCTTGACGTGGGATGAACTCCATTGGACATTGACTTGGCGCACAAAGAGAAGATAGTTTCCTTAGCTATAAAGACATGTGGCTTTAACACGTCATTTTAAATGCTTAATTAATTAAAGTATAGTCAAAGTCGTCAGAGTTTTAGTCAGGTGTGTGCGAGTCTATTGTATTGATTGGCGCCTTCTGGGAGTGATGGGAAATCAGCGGCTGAGATCTGGACAAAAATGGAGAAATAAGATGCTGACGGTTACAAGTTGGGCTGCCAATAGAATGATGGGCCCATTAGTGGGTATGTTGGAGGCCCAGAAAATCGCCGGTGGAATTGGAATTTTTTTTTATTTTTTTCTTTTAATGTATAAGCCAATTATTCAATGACCGACAATTTTAATTATTTTGTTGGTTAAAAGGAAAGATGGGATTTTAATTATTTTTTGAATTAAAAAATATATAAATTGATAAACTTGAAAATGAAGAAAATAGAGTTTTTGT
Source organism: Cucurbita maxima (assembly GCF_002738345.1). Lineage (NCBI taxonomy): Eukaryota > Viridiplantae > Streptophyta > Magnoliopsida > Cucurbitales > Cucurbitaceae > Cucurbita > Cucurbita maxima. The sequence continues at coordinate 1,724 of NW_019274568.1, read as the reverse complement.
TTGGTGGGATGCAATTTAAAATCTTTTAAAAAAATTAATACATCTTAATTTGAAGAATAATATTATAATTAACAAATATCAAAACTATTAACCCATTTTTAGAAATTTAGAAGAATTTTTGTTTATTGAAATTTGATTAAGAATTCAAAAGGCAGGAAAATAAATTTATTTTTTAAAAAGTAATTATTTTAGTAATCTTGCATGGGTCCATTACAAATGTTGTGTATAGGTTGCCGTCACAACAATAGCTGTAGCAGTAGTAGTAGCGTGTAGATATCTAGAGAGAGATAGAGATCTACTACGTGATCAACTAGACTCTGCCTCACATGTGCTCTACAGGTTACACTCCATCTTTCTTCCCGACGAGCCAACGAAACCGATATTTCAGTCTCCCAAACCTCAATTATTTGCAAAAATCAACTATGATCCATCTATTTAAGATTAGAATTCAAAAACCCAAAATGAGCAACCAATTCATCTCCATCTTCAACCTCATCATCTTGTTCTTCAAACCCATGAACTCCAAACCCTTCTTCATTAGCCTCATTCATCAAATTCTCCCAAAACCCATCATCCATTGCTTCATCTCCTTTTTCACCCATTTCTTCTTTAGCAAAATGCTGGTTATTTTGGTTCATCTCAACGGCTAGTAGCTCGACATCCACATGGATGTCGTTCGCGAACGGCGCCTCGTCTTCTTCGTCATATTCGTCGGAGGTTGGGGAAAGGCCTTGGTCGATGTGTCGTCTTCGTTTTCTATTGATGCCTTCTTCAAGCTCTTTATGCTTGTCCTTTTGGTGGATGAGTTGTTGGATGAAATCAGGGAATTGAATTGCTCTTGCTAAGAAGTTCATCATTAGTTGCTGCCTTGTCTCTGTCTTTTTGAGGCGGCGCTCCATTGTTTGGAGCTGCCCTTTTGTGGTTTGCTGCTGTTGCCTTAGCTTTACCAGCTCCCCCATTAAAACCTGCTTGTCTCGCTGCAGCCGATCGATTTCTCCGTCCAGACCGAACCGCCTGACTTCGACACAAGGGTCCGGAGCTTGGAGAGTGGCATTTGGTTGCACCGTTTTCCTCCTCCGAATCAGCTTCAGAAGATGCTTCTGCCCTCTCAAGAAACCTTCATGAGCAAACTCCCACTTGTCTGGATCAATCTTCCTAAATCCCTGCCAAAATTAAGAAAATAAATATGGTGGACTAAAAATCAACATGAATTTATAAGTAATTAATACATTTTACACCCGAGACCTTTATGAAAGTTTATGCTCAAAGTGAACAATATCATAGCATTGTGAAAAGTCGTGTTCGTCTAACATAGTATCATATCAAAGTCATGCCCTAAATTTAGATTGACAAAATCCTCGAATGTCTAACAAAGAACTCCAAAAAGAAAAAATGAGTCAAGTCACCTCCGCGTATTTTGTTCGAGGGGAGGTGTTGATGGGTTTATAGAATAGTCACTCCATTGGTAGGAGGCGTTTTGAGAAAGCCCAAATCAAAGTCATGAGATTATATTCAAAGTAAACAATATATCATACTATTGTGTAGAGTCGTGTTCGTCTAACAATCATATTATCGTGAAGATTTGTAAAGAAAAACGATTTGGCCAATAACCTTAAAAGAATCGAAATCAAGGCGGAGATTTGTAAAGAACACCCATTTGGCCAATAACCTTAAAAGAATCGAAATCAAGGGGGAAGAAAACTTACATAGGTGTTAAGTTGTCG
>NW_019274567.1:0-2345 GCF_002738345.1 Cucurbita maxima | reverse complement strand
CTACAGAGCAAAGATGTTATCAATCTAAAGATTGACGTTGGTGACCGGCTTGCTGTCCCGTGATTTCCTCACTAGACAAAGAGTAGATCCTCCACTAATTATGGTATGCCGACACGGCCCCCTATATGGAATCCCTCCTTACGGGGAACCCTATAGGTAGGGGAGGGCACCTTGGACCTAAGGAGTGTGATCAACAAAAATATGCAAAAATGATACAGAATACATTGCACCCTTATATAGTATAGAGTAAGATCATGGTCGTTCTCTAGGCCATAGGTATATTTGCGCGTAGGGTAGTGGCAACTCAAATTGAGGAAAAGAAAATGAGGTAAATCCATTTGAGGAAAATCCTAGATATGCCGTTAGATCAAAGTCTTCAAGGCAGAGATCAAAAAATCAGACTGATGGATATTTACACGTACACTTATACATGGGGTAGAGACAACTTATACAAAGAAAATGATATCAGTCAAACTTCTTACTCGAACTAAATCATAAAAAAGAACATAATAAATGAGAAAATCTTGATTTCACTCATTCTTACGGGAATTCTCAAGTTTGCAGCTATTCGCCTTATGCAAGGATTTTGACGATCTTACCTTGGAGGACGAACCGGCTACTTCTACTACTTTATACTGATACTTCAACTTCCACTTCAACTTGATTAAATAGAACCCCAGATGCAGATGACTTATATCGAGAGGAAAGTCTTGCTTCTTCTTACGCACGACGCAGAAGGGAAAGCATTTGCCTATTCGTGGCCTTACCGATTCATTACGGGTTCCATTTGCGGGGGTACCAGCTGATTTTCTTGATAGTTCATTTCTCTCGAGTAACCTTTCGTCCCGCGTGGTGTTAGTATGGCGCTAGGGTTTAGGTTGACTCCTGGCCAGGCGTCGTACTTCATATAATGAATGAAACTTACCGGAATCATATGATAGGTTGTCCTTTCTTTGTAATTCGCTTGGTCTATTTTTTGTCCCTATGCAGGCAGGAGCGCTGGCATCCTTTAGCCGGCATAATTCGGGTCTGCTCGGTGATCATTATGAATTGAATAGAGTTTGAGTTTCAGTTGTTACTTCTTTAGAGGGTTTGTTTGGTCGTTTCTTTGTTCTAGTCTGCTTGGGGATAGGTTGTACTCTCTAGTACAACAAGATTAGGAAGCCTTCCCGGAGGTACCTTGAACTTATTTGCCCTCATACGAAAACTTTTCTAATATGGATTATATTCCTAGTTTTTATCCCTTTCATCATACTTTTCTTTCAACTCGCGACATTTCTGCTGTTATTGAGTCCACATTTGGTAATGAACAACCTTTTGTTGAGATATCGATCCCAGCTAGCGGACCAGTTCTTAAGGCAGTAGGGTTAGGCGTGATGGTTGCTTTCTTTCTTGCTGTGGGTATTGTTCCTAACGTTTCAAGTTCAATAAGAGAATGATGATAAAGACACAGGCTATGATAAAGTTTCTATTTCTAATTCCATTTTCTACTTATGCGAGTTCTCATATGCAGCTATCCGCGGATATTGACTTTTTGTATGGAGGGTTGAATGAGAATTTCAAACTACAAGTATCCGCGACCGGTTAGCTATTATTCAAGAAAATGTATATAACGGTTATTACGTTCTAAATCCACTACGTATAAAGTTTATACATAGGTTGGAAGCGCTTTCCTTTTTATCAGTATTACGTTCTAAATCCACTACGTATAAAGTTTATACATAGGTTGGAAGCGCTTTCCTTTTTATCAGATACGCAACCGCTTTACCCTGAGATTATGATATGCAGATTTCATTAGAGTTGTAATGCCTTCTAATCAAGAGGATTTATTGATCTTAATGGGATTATCCATAATGTTATTGCGCCTTTCTTATTGCTCCTTGCCTGAAGGTGGATATCGATTGGAGAATGGAGTGATACCTTTGATAACAGTATTAAAGAAATGGGAAAGGTGGATAGACTGTACCGACTTGATTTAAGGAAATAATTCTCAAATATACCAATTAGTCTTGTTTTAAATAAAGTCTCGAGTTTAGTTGGGGAAGGTGCAACAAACAAGGAAACTTATTGAATCTTTTCTTCATCTCCCAATCATTGATGATAGTGGTGCTAATTATAGGGATGATATAGCCAAGGGAGGGGTGCCACTGGCGTAGAAATCTCTACGGTATTATTCAATATTGTCTTAATGGACACTTTCGATAGAGAGTTTGCAAAGAGGTATCCTGGAATTGTTGTTAATAGGTTTAGTAACTCAGTCTTGATTTCAGAAAAAAGGGATGAACATTACACTTTAGCGTGAAATCACTATATGATCTCTTGAAAGAACTCAATCAGAAAGGCGT
>NW_019274566.1:252-2346 GCF_002738345.1 Cucurbita maxima | reverse complement strand
AAGCCTTATCATTCCTCACAAAACTTTCGAAAAACGACGATCGTGACTCGGTTTTTTTAGCACGTACTTCAAACTTCCACGATTTGGGTTTCCGAAGTAGGGTTCGATTTGAATAACTCTGTTGACGATTTTATGCACTCCGTTTCATAGAAATAATATTCTAAATCATCAAGCCTTCTCATTCCTCACAAAACCTTCGAAAAACGACGATCGTGACTCGGTTTTTTTAGCACGTACTTCAAACTTCCACGATTTGGGTTTGCGAAGTAGGGTTCGATTTGAAGAACTCTGTTGACGGTTTTATGCACTCCATTTCTTAGAAATAATATGATAAATCCTCAAGCCTTATCATTCCTCACAAAACCTTCGAAAAACGACGATCGTGACTCGGTTTTTTTAGCACGTACTTCAAAATTCCACGATTTGGGTTTCCGAAGTAGGGTTCGATTTGAAGAACTCTGTTGACAGTTTTATGCACTCTGTTTCTTAGAAATAATATGATAAATCATCGAGCCTTATCATTCCTCAAAAAACTTTTGAAAAACGACGATCGTGACTCGATGTTTTAGCACGTACTTCAAACTTCCCAGATTTGGGTTTCCGAAGTAGGGTTCGATTTGTAGAACTCTGTTGACGGTTTTATGCACTCCGTTTCTTAGAAATAATATTCTAAATCATCAAACCTTATCATTCCTCACAAAACCTTCGAAAAACGACGATCGTGACTCGGTTTTTTTAGCACGTACTTCAAATTTCCAGATTTGGGTTTCCGAAGTAGGGTTCGATTTGAAGAACACTGTTGATGGTTTTATGCACTCCGTTTTTTAGAAATAATATTTTAAATCATCAAGCCTTATCATTCCTCACAAAACTTTCGAAAAACGACGATCGTGACTCGGTTTTTTTAGCACGTACTTCAAATTTTCCAGATTTGGGTTTCCGAAGTAGGGTTCGATTTGAAGAACACTGTTGACGGTTTTATGCACTCCGTTTCTTAGAAATAATATTTTAAATCANTTAAATCATCAAGCCTTATCATTTCTCACAAAACTTTCGAAAAACGATGATCGTGACTCGGTTTTTTTAGCACGTACTTCAAATTTCCCAGATTTGGGTTTCCGAAGTAGGGTTCGATTTGAAGAACTCTGTTGACGGTTTTATGCACTCCGTTTCTTAGAAATAATATGATAAATCATCAAGCCTTATCATTCCTCACAAAACTTTCGAAAAACGACGATCGTGACTCGGTTTTTTTAGCACGTACTTCAAACTTCCACGATTTGGGTTTCCGAAGTAGGGTTCGATTTGAAGAACACTGTTGACGGTTTTATGCACTCCGTTTCTTAGAAATAATATTATAAATCATCAAGCCTTATCATTCCTCACAAAATTTTCGAAAAACGACGATCGTGACTCGGTTTTTTTAGCACGTACTTCAAACTTCCCAGATTTTGGTTTCCGAAGTAGGGTTCGATTTGAAGAACTCTTTTGACGGTTTTATGCTCTCCGTTTCTTAGAAATAATATTCTAAATCATCAAGCCTTATCATTCCTCACAAAACTTTCAAAAAACGACGATCGTGACTCGGTTTTTTTAGCACGTACTAAAAACTTCCCTGTTTGGATTTCCGAAGAAGGGTTCGATTTGAAGAACTCTTTTACTCTTTTATGCACTCCGTTTCTTAGAAATAATATTTTAAATCATCAAGCCTTATCATTCCTCACAAAACTTTCGTAAAACGACGATCGTGACTAGGTTTTTTTAGCACGTACTTCAAATTTCCCAGATTTCGGTTTCTGAAGTAGGGTTCGATTTGAAGAACTCTATTGACGGTTTTATGCACTCCGTTTCTTAGAAATAATATTCTAAATCATAAAGCCTTATCATTCCTCACAAAACCTTCAAAAAACGACGATCGTGACTCGGTTTTTTTAGCACGTACTTCAAACTTCCACGATTTGTTTTTCCGAAGTAGGGTTCGATTTGAAGAACTCTTTTGATTGTTTTATGCACTCCGTTTCCTAGAAATAATATTTTAAATCATCAAGCCTTATCATTCCTCACAAAACTTTCGAAAAACGATGATCGTGACTC
>NW_019274566.1:0-246 GCF_002738345.1 Cucurbita maxima | reverse complement strand
GACTCGGTTTTTTTAGCACGTACTTCAAACTTCCACGATTTGGGTTTCCGAAGTAGGGTTCGATTTGAAGAACACTGTTGACGGTTTTATGCACTCCGTTTCTTAGAAATAATATTATAAATCATCAAGACTTATCATTCCTCACAAAATTTTCGAAAAACGACGATCGTGACTCGGTTTTTTTAGCACGTACTTCAAACTTCCCAGATTTTGGTTTCCGAAGTAGGGTTCGATTTGAAGAACTCT
>NW_019274565.1:0-690 GCF_002738345.1 Cucurbita maxima | reverse complement strand
TGCATCGATTCCATCAACGATCTTCCCATGAGTTATATGGTGCATGACCCTTTTTTATACCATTCACCTTCGAGCACTATCATAGTTTTGCATCGTCCATGAGATGCATTGCGGCTAACGTAACTCTCAGGTCAGATGAGAAAGTTCCTGTAGCCCTCAACTCTCAGGTCGTATGGTAGAGTTCTTAGAGCTACCGCGACATTTCAAGGTGTTCGATCGTGTGGCTTTTTCTTCAAAAGAGTCAAGATCAAACGTTAGGTCTTTGATTGGAAACCCATCCAGGGGAGCGTCGATTGCTTCAATTCCATCAATGGTCTTCCCATGATTTTTTGGTGCATGACTAGTTTTTTATATAATTCACCTTCGAGCGCCACCATAGTTTTGCATCGTCCATGAGATGCATTGTGGGCCAATGTAGCTCTCAAGTCCTCTGAGTAAGTTCCTATAGTCTTCAAATATAATATCAAAACATATTAACATATTTGATATGTTAAACAGTAAAATAAGTGATGTGTATCATAAACATTAAATAAAAATATATATTTGAAATTTGAATGAGATTTATATTAATTAAACATATATTATGATATTCTACGACATTTTAATATTATTTAAATAAGATATTATATCTTAATGTATTAGGTATTCAAATATATAATTTGACAAAAATTATCACAAGTTCACCGTAAA
>NW_019274564.1:1924-2332 GCF_002738345.1 Cucurbita maxima | reverse complement strand
TTCTTAGCACGTACTTCAAACTTCCCAGATTTGGGTTTCCGAAGTAAGGTTCGATTTGAAGAACTCTTTACTGTTTTATGCTCTCCGTTTCTTAGAAATAAAATTCTAAATCATCAAGCCTTATCATACCTCACAAAACTTTCGAAAAACGTCGATCGTGACTCTGTTTTTTTAGCACGTACTTCAAACTTCCCAGATTTGTGTTTCCGAAGTAGGGTTCGATTTGACGAACTCTTTTACTTTTTTATGCTCTCCGTTTCTTAAAAATACTATTCTAAATCATCAAGCCTTATCATTCCTCACAAAACTTTCGAAAAATGTCGATCGTGACTCAGTTTTTTTAGCACGTACTTCAAACTTCCCGGATTTGGGTTTCCGAAGTAGGATTCGATTTGAAGAACTCTTTTA
>NW_019274564.1:0-1631 GCF_002738345.1 Cucurbita maxima | reverse complement strand
CCGTTTCTTAGAAATAATATTCTAAATCATCAAGCCTTATCATTCCTCACAAAACTTTCGAAAAACGTCGATCGTGACTCGGTTTTTTTAGCACGTACTTCAAACTTACCAGATTTTGGTTTTCGAATTAGGGTTCGATTTGACGAACTCTTTTACTGTTTTATGCACACCGTTTCTTAGAAATAATATTCTAAATCATCAAGCCTTATCATTCCTCACAAAACTTTCGAAAAACGTCGATCGTGACTAGGTTTTTTTAGCACGTACTTCAAACTTACCAGATTTTGGTTTTCGAATTAGGGTTCGATTTGACGAACTCTTTTACTGTTTTATGCACACCGTTTCATAGAAATAATATTCTAAATCATCAAGCCTTATCATTCCTCACAAAAGTTTCAAAAAACGTCGATCGTTAGAAATAATATTCTAAATCATCAAGCCTTATCATTCCTCACAAAAGTTTCAAAAAACGTCGATCGTTACTCGGTTTTTTTAGCACGTACTTAAAACTTCACAGGTTTAGGTTTCCGAAGTAGGGTTCGATTTGAAGAACTCTTTTACTGTTTTATGCTCTCCGTTTCTTAGAAATAATATTCTAAATCATCAAGCCTTATCATTCCTCACGAATTTCGAAAAACGTCAATCGTGACTCAGTTTTTTTAGCACGTACTTCATACTTCCCAGATTTGGGTTTCCGAAGTAGGGTTCGATTTGAAGAACTCTTTTACTGATTTATGCTCTCCGTTTCTTAGAAATAATATTCTAAATAATGAAGCCTTATCATTCCTCACAAAACTTTCGAAAAACGTCGATCGTGACTCGGTTTTTTTAGCACGTACTTCAAACTTCCCAGATTTAGGTTTCCAAAGTAGGGTTCGATTTGAAGAACTCTTTTACTGTTTTATGCTCTCCGTTTCTTAGAAATAATATTCTAAATCATCAAGCCTTATCATTCCTCACAAAACATTCGAAAAGTGTCAATCGTGACTCGGTTTTTATAGCACGTACTTCAAACTTCCCAGATTTGGGTTTCCGAAGTAGGGTTCGATTTGACGAACTCTTTTACTTTTTTATGCTCTCCGTTTCTTAAAAATAATATTCTAAATCATCAAGCCTTATCATTCCTCACAAAAGTTTCGAAAAACGTCGATCGTGACTTAGTTTTTTTAGCACGTACTTCAAACTTCCCGGATTTGGGTTTCCAAAGTAGGATTCGATTTGAAGAACTCTTTTACTGTTTTATGCTCTCCGTTTCTCAGAAATAATATTCTAAATCATCAAGCCTTATCATTCCTCACAAAACATTTAAAAAACGTCGATCGTGACTCGGTTTTTTTAGCACGTACTTCAAACTTCCCAGATTTGGGTTTCCGAAGTAACGTACGATTTGAAGAACTCTTTTACTGTTTTATGCACTCCCTTTCTTAGAAATAATATTCTAAATCATCAAGCCTTATCATTCCTCACAAAACTTTCGAAAAACGTCGATCGTGACTCAGTTTTCTTAGCACGTACTTCAAACTTCCCGGATTTGGGTTTCCGAAGTAGGATTCGATTTGAAGAACTCTTTTACTGTTTTATGCTCTCCGTTTCTTAGAAATAATATTCTAAATCATCAAGCCTTATCATTC
>NW_019274563.1:1570-2348 GCF_002738345.1 Cucurbita maxima | reverse complement strand
GAAACGGAGTGCATAAAACTGTCAACAGAGTTCTTCAAATCGAACCCTACTTCGGAAACTCAAATCTGGGAAATTTGAAGTACGTGCTAAAAAAACCTAGTCACGATCGTCGTTTTTTGAGGGTTTTTGTGAGGAATGATAAGGCTTGATGATTTATCATATTATTTCTAGGAAACGGAGTGCATAAAACCGTCAACAGAGTTCTTCAAATCGAACCCTACTTCGGAAACCCGAATCGTGGAAGTTTTAAGTACGTGCTAAAAAAACCGAGTCACGATCGTCGTTTTTCGAAAGTTTTGTGAGGAATGATAAGGCTTGATGATTTATCATCTTATTTCTAAGAAACGGAGTGCATAAAACCGTCAACAGAGTTCTTCAAATCGAACCCTACTTCGGAAACCCGAATCGTGGAAGTTTTAATTACGTGCTGAAAAAACCAAGTCACGATCGTCGTTTTTCGAAAGTTTTGTGAGGAATGATAAGGCTTGATGATTTATCATCTTATTTCTAAGAAACGGAGTGCATAAAAACGTCAACAGAGTTCTTCAAATCGAACCCTACTTCGGAAACTCAAATCTGGGAAATTTGAAGTACGTGCTAAAAAAACCTAGTCACGATCGTCGTTTTTCGAAAGTTTTGTGAGGAATGATAAGGCTTGATGATTTATCATTTTATTTCTATGAAACAGAGTGCATAAAACCATCAACAGAATTCTTCAAATCGAACCCTACTTTGGAAACCCGAATCGTGGAAGTTTGAAGTACGTGCTAAAAAAACC
>NW_019274563.1:0-1539 GCF_002738345.1 Cucurbita maxima | reverse complement strand
TACTTTGGAAACCCGAATCGTGGAAGTTTGAAGTACGTGCTAAAAAAACCGAGTTACGATCGTCGTTTTTCGAAAGTTTTGTGAGGAATGATAAGGCTTGATGATTTATCATCTTATTTCTAAGAAATGGAGTGCATAAAAACGTCAACAGAGTTCTTCAAATCGAACCCTACTTCGGAAACCCAAATATGGGAAATTTGAAGTACGTGCTAAAAAAACGAGTCACGATCGTCGTTTTTCGAATGTTTTTTGAGGAATGATAAAGCTTGATGATTTATCATATTATTTCTAAGAAACAGAGTGCATAAAACCATCAACCGAATTCTTCAAATCGACCCCTACTTCGGAAACCCAAATATGGGAAATTTGAAGTACGTGCTAAAAAAACCGAGTTACGATCGTCGTTTTTCGAAAGTTTTTTGAGGAATGATAAAGCTTGATGATTTATCATATTATTTCTAAGAAACAGAGTGCATAAAACCATCAACCGAATTCTTCAAATCGACCCCTACTTCGGAAACCCAAACAGGGAAGTTTGAAGTACGTGCTAAAAAAACCGAGTTACGATCGTCGTTTTTCGAAAGTTTTGTGAGGAATGATAAGGCTTGATGATTTATCATCTTATTTCTAAGAAACGGAGTGCATAAAAACGTCAACCGAGTTCTTCAAATCGAACCCTACTTCGGAAACCCGAATCGTGGAAGTTTTAATTACGTGCTAAAAAAACCGAGTCACGATCGTCGTTTTTCGAAAGTTTTGTGAGGAATGATAAGGCTTGATGATTTATCATGTTATTTCTATGAAACAGAGTGCATAAAACCGTCAACAGAGTTCTTCAAATCGAACCCTACTTCGGAAACCCGAATCGTGGAAGTTTGAAGTACGTGCTAAAAAAACCGAGTCACGATCGTCGTTTTTCGAAAGTTTTTTGAGGAATGATAAAGCTTGATGATTTATCATATTATTTCTAAGAAATGGAGTGCATAAAACCGTCAACAGAGTTCTTCAAATCGAACCCTACTTCGGAAACTCAAATCTGGGAAATTTGAAGTACGTGCTAAAATAACCTAGTCACGATCGTCGTTTTTTGAGGGTTTTGTGAGGAATGATAAGGCTTGATGATTTATCATATTAGTTCTAGGAAACGGAGTGTATAAAACCGTCAACAGAGTTCTTCAAATTGAACCCTACTTCGGAAACCCGAATCGTGGAAGTTTTAAGTACGTGCTAAAAAAACCGAGTCACGATCTTCGTTTTTCGAAAGTTTTGTGAGGAATGATAAGGCTTGATGATTTATCATTTTATTTCTATGAAACAGAGTGCATAAAACCGTCAACAGAATTCTTCAAATCGAACCCTACTTTGGAAACTCGAATCGTGGAAGTTTGAAGTACGTGCTAAAAAAACCGAGTTACGATCGTCGTTTTTCGAAAGTTTTGTGAGGAATGATAAGGCTTGATGATTTATCATCTTATTTCTAAGAAACAAAGTGCATAAAAACGTCAACAGAGTTCTTCAAATCGAACCCTACTTCGGAAA
>NW_019274562.1:0-2347 GCF_002738345.1 Cucurbita maxima | reverse complement strand
CTCCGTCTCTTCGACATTCTATTCTAAATCATCAAGACTAAACATTCCGCACAAAAGTTTCGAGTAACGTCAACCGTGACGCGGTATTTTTTGAACGTACTTCTAACGTCCAAGGTTCGGGAATCGATTTGAAGCACTCTTTTACTGATTTATGCACTACGTTTCTTCCAAATTCTATTCTAAATCATTATGCCAGATCACTCCCAAAAGTAATTTCGAAAAACGCCGACCGCTACTCAGTTTTTTTAGCAGGTGGTTAAAATGTCCTGGATTAGGGTTCACGAATTAAGGCTTCGATTTTAAGAACTCTTTTACTAGTTTTCCACACTCTTTTTTCTTCGACATTCTATTTTAAATCATCAAGACTAAACATTCCCCACAAAACTTTCAAGAAACGTCGACCGTGAAGCGGTTTTTTTAACAAGTACTTCTAACGTCCAAGGATAGGGGCATCGATTTGAAGCACTCTGTTACTGTTTTATGCACTCCGTTTCTTCCAAATTCTATTCTAAATCATTATGCTCGATCAGTCCCAACAGTAATTTCGAAAAACGCCGATTGCTACTCAGTTTTTTAGCAGGTGGTTAAAACGTCCTGGATTAGGGTTCACAAATTAGGGTTCACAAATTACGGCTTCGATTTTAAGCACTCTTTTATTATTTTTCCACACTCCGTCTCTTCGACATTCTATTCTAAATCATCAAGACTAAACATTCCGCACAAAAGTTTCGAGTAACGTCAACCGTGACGCGGTATTTTTAGAACGTACTTCTAACGTCCAAGGTCTTTTTTCTTATTTGAAGCACTCTTTTACTGATTTATGCACTACGTTTCTTCCAAATTCTATTCTAAATCATTATGCCAGATCATTCCCAAAAGTAATTTCGAAAAACGCCGACCGCTACTCAGTTTTTTTAGCAGGTGGTTAAAATGTCCTGGATTAGGGTTCACGAATTAAGGCTTCGATTTTAAGAACTCTTTTACTAGTTTTCCACACTCTTTTTTCTTCGACATTCTATTTTAAATCATCAAGACTAAACATTCCGCACAAAAGTTTCGAGTAACGTCAACCGTGACGCGATTTTTTTAGAACGTACTTCTAACGTCCAAGGTTCGGGAATCGATTTGAAGCACTCTTTTACTGATTTACGCACTACGTTTCTTCCAAATTCTATTCTAAATCGTTATGCTCGATCACTCCCAAAAGGAATTTCGAAAAACGCCGACCGCTACTCAGTTTTTTTAGCAGGTGGTTAAAATGTCCTGGATTAGGGTTCACGAATTAAGGCTTCGATTTTAAGAACTCTTTTACTAGTTTTCCACACTCTTTTTTCTTCGACATTCTATTTTAAATCATCAAGACTAAACATTCCGCACAAAAGTTTCGAGTAACGTCAACCGTGACGCGATTTTTTTAGAACGTACTTCTAACGTCCAAGGTTCGGGAATCGATTTGAAGCACTCTTTTACTGATTTACGCACTACGTTTCTTCCAAATTCTATTCTAAATCGTTATGCTCGATCACTCCCAAAAGGAATTTCGAAAAACGCCGACCGCTACTCAGTTTTTTTAGCAGGTGGTTAAAATGTCCTGGATTAGGGTTCACGAATTAAGGCTTCGATTTTAAGAACTCTTTTACTAGTTTTCCACACTCTTTTTTCTTCGACATTCTATTTTAAATCATCAAGACTAAACATTCCGCACAAAAGTTTCGAGTAACGTCAACCGTGACGCGATTTTTTTAGAACGTACTTCTAACGTCCAAGGTTCGGGAATCGATTTGAAGCACTCTTTTACTGATTTACGCACTACGTTTCTTCCAAATTCTATTCTAAATCGTTATGCTCGATCACTCCCAAAAGGAATTTCGAAAAACGCCGACCGCTACTCAGTTTTTTTAGCAGGTGGTTAAAATGTCCTGGATTAGGGTTCACGAATTAAGGCTTCGATTTTAAGAACTCTTTTACTAGTTTTCCACACTCTTTTTTCTTCGACATTCTATTTTAAATCATCAAGACTAAACATTCCGCACAAAAGTTTCGAGTAACGTCAACCGTGACGCGATTTTTTTAGAACGTACTTCTAACGTCCAAGGTTCGGGAATCGATTTGAAGCACTCTTTTACTGATTTATGCACTACGTTTCTTCCAAATTCTATTCTAAATCATTATGCCAGATCACTCCCAAAAGGAATTTCGAAAAACGCCGACCGCTACTCTGTTTTTTTAGCAGGTGGTTAAAATGTCCTGGATTAGGGTTCACGAATTAAGGCTTCGATTTTAAGAACTCTTTTACTAGTTTTCCACACTCTTTTTTCTTCGACATTCTATTTTAAATCATCAAGAC
>NW_019274561.1:0-930 GCF_002738345.1 Cucurbita maxima | reverse complement strand
GCAATCGTGGGGCGCCAGTGCTCGCGCCCTCGTGCGCGCGCCGAGCCCCACGCCGCAGCAGCGCCCCCATCGCCCTTGCGCGCACATCATGCCCGCCAACACCGGCAATCGTGGGGCGCCAGTGCCCGCCCCCTCGTGCGCGCGCCGTGCCCCACGCCGCAGCAGCGCCCCCATCGCCCTTGCGCGCACATCATGCCCGCCAACACCTGCGCGCGCTACCGCTAGGAGGTTAACCCGCGCGCGCTACCCCCGTGCACACGCCGAGCCCCATCCTACGCTGCGCGCGATACGTGTCCTACCAACAGCATATCAAAAGTGTTGGATTTTACCTCCATTAAAAAACAAAAAAAAAAACACCACACCCAATGATGTGGCAGCGAAAGAATGCTTATCTCAAATGCTTATTTCATACCGGAGCAAGTACGTTACACCAAGACGTCCACCATGACCTTGTGCTTACAACCATCACCCATTAATTGCGAAAGTACGTGTGGAGTGGTCGGTTTGCCGTAATTTTTTTCTTGGGAGCTAAGCAAGATGGAAGAATGATTCCCACAAAATTTCTAGAGCAAGTACACTACACCATGACCTTGTGCTCACAACCATCACCCATTAATTGCGAAAGTACGTGTGGAGTGATCGGTTTGCTGTAATTTTTTTCCTGGGAGATAAGCAAGATGAAAGAATGATTCCCACAAAATTTCAGATTTTTTTGACGGCTGTAGCTATTTTTTCTAATTTCGCATTATTTAATGTTGAAAAATTCATTAAAAAAAATTGGTCGGTTGAAAAGTCATGAAACTTTGATTTATAGACCCAAGAGAATGTCCCATTCGTGAATCGATCGAGTTCCCGGAAAAAAACATGGTAAAACTCGAGATATTCGACCGTATGACGCCTCGGAAAAATCGTGTCTGGGCCTGGCAGACC
>NW_019274560.1:2097-2467 GCF_002738345.1 Cucurbita maxima | reverse complement strand
AGTTTAGGGCGTGGCTCTGATACCATGTTAGACGAACACGACTCTCCACAATAGTATGAGATTGTCCACTTTGAACATAAGCTCTCATCGCTTTGCTTTGCGCTTCCCAAAAGGCCTCACCCCGATGAAGATAGTATTTTCTGATTATGAACCCACGATCATTCCCTAAATTAGTTGAGGTGGGGCATTCATCCANCATCGACTTAAGGGGAGGCACAATGGTGTATTTTGTTCGAGGGAGGCTCTATGGTGTATTTTGTTCGAGGGGAGTCTCTATGAACATAGGTAATCTATAGGCTTCAAATGTGGCTCTATGTGGTGTACATAATGAGAGGGGAGACTCTATGATCATGAGTTTATAAGTAAGGAA
>NW_019274560.1:0-2087 GCF_002738345.1 Cucurbita maxima | reverse complement strand
GATTTCTAAATCTCGGTAATTCTCCATTTATTTATGCAATTTTGGATAGAAAAGAGGACAATATCATACCATTGTGAAGATATGATTTCTAAAACTCGTTAATTTTCTCCATTTATTTTTGCAATTTTGGGTAGAAAAGTAGACAATATCATAAAATTGTAGAAATTCATGATTGCATTCATTCTCCATTTAGGGGAGAAAAGTATACAATATCATATTATTGTGGAGATTCCCCAATATACAAAGAAGAACCATAAGGCTTTTCCCCAATCTAGTTACTAGGAGGATCATAATTGCAAACAACAAACTGAGAATTAGCCTTGCAAGGCACTCTAGCACATCCAAGCCGCACCGAGCTCCGCCACACCATCTGAGTGTAGTGCCCACATTCACCACCCACGCATTTATTCGATGCATGATCATACAGCGGCTTCTCGTTCGCCCACAGCTTCACTGCATCCGCCCCGGTGAACTCAGGGTAGTAGCCCGCGGCTATGTTTTCCCCGTACGGCCCGGTTGAGTGAATCATGGCGCAGTCACCCTTTCTTTTTTCCGCATAGGCTTGAGCGTACGCGGCCACGGTGTTGCTCCATTGCATGGGCCCGACGCCGACCTCGGCTCGAGCTCGGTTGTGAAGCACGAGGTAGTCACCGGGGGCGTTTTGAGCTTTGGTTAGGGCGAGGAGGAAAATGAAAGTGACCATGAAAGCGGCCATGATCCGAAGGGTTTGAGTCCACATAATTCCGATGAGAGATGAGATGAAGATTGAGAATGAGGGAATGATTTATATAGAGATGGAAAACTTAATATGGAATGTGATGGGTAAAACCATGAATTATGAACTAATTATGTCATGCTTGGGAATTCAAAGAGAATAAATTCATTCTCGCTTCCATGTTTAATTACGAGCTAGATTTTTGTTTGGATTATCTTCAAATAAATGAAAATTTTCTAGATTTAGCTAGTTTATGATTTTTTTTTAGGATTAATGAAACTTAATCCACCCGATTATGGTTAATCTTAAAAGATACATTTTTACTTGTAGGTATATATTTATTGTTTTATTTAGTTTCATAATTTTATTTATTTATTCTCCTCCAATTTTTTAAAATATGTATTAAAATTGAATTGGTTAATTAAATTTTCAAAAATAAATAAATAATGTTAATATTTTATTAAAATTTTGAGTAAACGAAATGAACTAATTTAACCTAAAATTTTTATGACCTATTTAGATTGGGTTTATTATATAAAAAGAATTTTAGATTAAAAATATTTACTACTAATTGAGTTGTGAATTTTTGTATTTCTTTTTCCTTTTTCTAAAAGTAACTGTAACTTAAAACATATAGTCATGGATGAAATAAAACCTTCTACCTCTCGAGTAATAGTATATTTTAATTACTATTGACTTATGTGCAGCAGAGCTAATTGCCGTCGTGGGTCTCTCGATTTCGATGCCGAAACATCGTGACTGGTTTTTCGCATCTCCGCCGCGGGCATTTATTCCCGTTGACTTCAAACAACATTTGACAGCTATTCTGGGAGCTATTCTCCGTGTGTAAAATTGTTAAGAGAATGATCATGAATCTATAAGCAAGGAATAATCTCATAGGACAACAAGCAGAAAGTACTTAATCTCAAACTAGATAGTATCATATCAGTGTAGAGATGGATGGTTCCTAAAACTTGGTAATTCTCCATTTATTTTTGCAGTATTGGTAAGAAAGCACTTAATATCATACCATTAGGAAGATATTGTCCACTTTGAGTTCACCTCAATGGACCCATGATCGTTCCCTAAATTCGCCGAGTTGGACTTTCATCCAACACTTCCCCTCGACTTCTTTTCTTTTTCTTTTTTCTTTTGGTGTTCTTTGTTAGACATTTGAGAATTCTATTGACATGGTTAAGTTTAGGGCGTGGCTCTGATACCATGTTAGACGAACACGACTCTCCTCAATGGTATGATATTGTCCACTTTGAACATAAGCTCTCATCGCTTTGTTTTGCGCTTCCCAAAAGGCCTCACCCCGATGGAGATAGTATTTTCTGATTATGAACCCACGATCATTCCCTAAATTAGC
>NW_019274559.1:1293-2347 GCF_002738345.1 Cucurbita maxima | reverse complement strand
TTCGAAAAACGACGATCGCGACTCGGTTTTTTTAGCACCTACTTCAAACTTCCACGATTTGGGTTTCCGAAGTAGGGTTCGATTTGAAGAACTCTGTTGACGGTTTTATGCACTCCGTTTCTTAGAATTAATATGATAAATCCTCAAGCCTTATCATTCCACACAAAACTTTCGAAAAATGACGATCGTGACTCGGTTTTTTTAGCACGTACTTCAAACTTCCACGATTTGGGTTTCCAAGTAGGGTTCGATTTGAAGAACTCTGTTGACAGTTTTATGCACTCTGTTTCTTAGAAATAATATGATAAATCATCGAGCCTTATCATTCCTCAAAAAACTTTTGAAAAACGACGATCGTGACTCGGTTTTTTTAGCACGTACTTCAAACTTCCCAGATTTGGGTTTCCGAAGTAGGGTTCGATTTGAAGAACTCTGTTGACGGTTTTATGCAATCCGTTTCTTAGAAATAATATTCTAAATCATCAAACCTTATCATTCCTCACAAGACCTTCGAAAAACGACGATCGTGACTCGGTTTTTTTAGCACGTACTTCAAAGTTTCAAGATTTGGGTTTCCGAAGTAGGGTTCGATTTGAAGAACACTGTTGACGGTTTTATGCACTCCGTTTCTTAGAAATAATATTTTAAATGATCAAGCCTTATCATTCCTCACAAAACTTTCGAAAAACGACGATCGTGACTCGGTTTTTTTTGCACGTACTTCAAACTTCCAAGATTTGGGTTTCCGAAGAAGGGTTCGGTTTTAAGAACGCTGTTGACGGTTTTATGCACTCCGTTTCTTAGAAATAATATGATTAATTATCAACCCTTATCATTCCTCACAAAACTTTCGAAAAACGACGATCGTGACTCGGTTTTTTTAGCACCTACTTCAAACTTCCACGATTTGGGTTTCCGAAGTAGGGATCGATTTGAAGAACTCTGTTGGCGGTTTTATGCACTCCGTTTCTTAGAAATAATATGTTAAATGATCAAGCCTTATCATTCCTCACAAAACTTTCGAAAAACGACGATCGTGACTCGGTTTTTTTTG
>NW_019274559.1:0-1057 GCF_002738345.1 Cucurbita maxima | reverse complement strand
TTATCATTCCTCACAAAACTTTCGAAAAACGACGATCGTGACTCGGTTTTTTTAGCACGTACTTCAAACTTCCACGATTTGGGTTTCCGAAGTAGGGTTCGATTTGAAGAACTCTGTTGGCGGTTTTCTGCACTCCGTTTCTTAGAAATAATATGTTAAATGATCAAGCCTTATCATTCCTTACAAAACTTTCGAAAAAGGACGATCGTGACTCGGTTTTTTTCGCACCTACTTCAAACTTCCACGATTTGGGTTTCCGAAGTAGGGTTCGATTTGAAGAACTCTGTTGGCGGTTTTATGCACTCCGTTTCTTATAAATAATATGTTAAATGATCAAGCCTTATCATTCCTCACAAAACTTTCGAAAAACGACGATCGTGACTCGGTTTTTTTAGCACCTACTTCAAACTTCCACGATTTGGGTTTCCGAAGTAGGGTTCGATTTGAAGAACACTGTTGACGGTTTTATGCACTCCGTTTCTTAGAAATAATATGTTAAATGATCAAGCCTTATCATTCCTCACAAAACTTTCGAAAAACGACGATCGTGACTCGGGTTTTTTTGCACGTACTTCAAACTTCCACGATTTGGGTTTCCAAAGTAGGGTTCAGTTTGAAGAACACTGTTGACGGTTTTATGCACTCCGTTTCTCAGAAATAATATTTTAAATCATCAAGCCTTATCATTCCTCACAAAACTTTCGAAAAACGACGATCGTGACTCGGTTTTTTTTGCACGTACTTCAAACTTCCACGATTTGGGTTTCCGAAGTAGGGTTCGATTTGAAGAACACTGTTGACGGTTTTATGCACTCCGTTTCTTAGAAATAATATTTTAAATCATCAAGCCTTATCATTCCTCACAAAACTTTCGAAAAACGACGATCGTGAGTCCGTTTTTTTGCACGTACTTCAAACTTCCACGATTTCGGTTTCCGAAGTAGGGTTCGGTTTGAAGAACTCTGTTGACGGTTTTATGCACTCCGTTTCTTAGAAATAATATGATAAATCATCAAGCCTTATCATTCCTCACAAAACTTTTGAAAAACGACGATCG
>NW_019274558.1:0-2349 GCF_002738345.1 Cucurbita maxima | reverse complement strand
TTCTAAGAAACGGAGTGCATAAAACCGTCAACAGAGTTCTTCAAATCGAACCCTATTTCGGAAACCCAAATCTGGGAAATTTGAAGTACGTGCTAAAAAAACCTAGTCACGATCCTCGTTTTTCGAATGTTTTGTGAGGAATGATAAGGCTTGATGATTTATCATATTATTTCTAAGAAACGGAGTGCATAAAACCGTAAACAGAGTTCTTCAAATCGAACCCTACTTCGGAAACCCAAATCGTGGAAGTTTGAAGTACGTGCTAAAA
The DNA here is from genome assembly GCF_002738345.1 of Cucurbita maxima. Lineage (NCBI taxonomy): Eukaryota > Viridiplantae > Streptophyta > Magnoliopsida > Cucurbitales > Cucurbitaceae > Cucurbita > Cucurbita maxima. The sequence goes on along the minus strand of NW_019274558.1, from coordinate 2,081 downwards.
AAACCGAGTAACGATCGTCGTTTTTCGAAGGTTTGTTGAGGAATGATAAAGCTTGATGATTTATCATATTATTTCTAAGAAATGGAGTGCATAAAAACGTCAACAGAGTTCTTCAAATCGAACCCTACTTCGGAAACCCAAATCGTGGAAGTTTGAAGTACGTGCTAAAAAAACCGAGTAACGATCGTCGTTTTTCGAAGGTTTTGTGAGGAATGACAAGGCTTGATGATTTAGAATATTATTTCTAAGAAACGGAGTGCATAAAACCGTCAACAGAGTTCTTCATATCGAACCCTACTTCGGAAACCCAAATCGGGGACGTTTGAAGTACGTGCTAAAAAAACCTAGTCACGATCGTCGTTTTACGAAAGTTTTGTGAGGAATGATAAGGCTTGATGATTTATCATATTATTTCTAAGAAACGGAGTGCATAAAACCGTCAACAGAGTTCTTCATATCGAACCCTACTTCGGAAACCCAAATCGTGGAAGTTTGAAGTACGTGCTAAAAAAACCGAGTAGCGATCGTCGTTTTTCGAAGGTTTTGTGAGGAATGACAAGGCTTGATGATTTAGAATATTATTTATAAGAAACGGAGTGCATAAAAACGTCAACAGAGTTCTTCAAATCGAACCCTACTTCGAAAACAAAAATCGTGAAAGTTTGAAGTACGTGCTAAAAAAACCGAGTAACGATCGTCGTTTTTCGAAGGTTTTGTGAGGAATGACAAGGCTTGATGATTTAGATTATTATTTCTAAGAAACGGAGTGCATAAAACCGTCAACAGAGTTCTTCAAATCGAACCCTACTTCGGAAACCCAAATCGTGGAAATTTTAATTACGTGCTAAAAAAACTGAGTCACGATCGTCGTTTTTCGAAATTTGTGTGAGGAATGATAAGGCTTGATGATTTATCATATTATTTCTAAGAAACGGAGTGCATAAAACCGTCAACAGAGTTCTTCAAATCGAACCCTACTTCGGAAACCCAAATCGTGGAAATTTTAATTACGTGCTAAAAAAACCGAGTCACGATCGTCGTTTTTTTTAGGTTTTGTGAGGAATGATAAAGCTTGATGATTTAGAGTATTATTTCTAAGAAACGGAGTGCATAAAACCGTCAACAGAGTTCTTCAAATCGAACCCTATTTCGGAAACCCAAATCTGGGAAATTTGAAGTACGTGCTAAAAAAACCTAGTCACGATCCTCGTTTTTCGAAAGTTTTGTGAGGAATGATAAGGCTTGATGATTTATCATATTATTTCTAAGAAACGGAGTGCATAAAACCGTCAACAGAGTTCTTCAAATCGAACCCTACTTCGGAAACCCAAATCGTGGAAATTTTCATTACGTGCTAAAAAAACCGAGTCACGATCGTCATTTTTCGAAGGTTTTGTGAGGAATGATAAAGCTTGATGATTTATCATATTATTTCTAAGAAATGGAGTGCATAAAAACGTCATCAGAGTTCTTCAAATCGAACCCTACTTCGGAAACCCAAATCGTGGAAGTTTGAAGTACGTGCTAAAAAACCGAGTAACGATCGTCGTTTTTAAATGGTTTTGTGAGGAATGACAAGGCTTGATGAATTAGAATATTATTTCTAAGAAACAGAGTGCATAAAACCGTCAACAGAGTTCTTCAAATCGAACCCTACTTCGGAAACCCAAATCGTGGAAATTTTAATTACGTGCTACAAAAACTGAGTCACGATCGTCGTTTTTCGAAATTTGTGTTTGGAATGATAAGGCTTCATGATTTATCATATTATTTCTAAGAAACAGAGTGCATAAAAACGTCAACAGAGTTCTTCATATCGAACCCTACTTCGGAAACCCAAATCGGGGAAGTTTGAAGTACGTGCTAAAAAAACCGAGTAGCGATCGTCGTTTTTCGAAGGTTTTGTGAGGAATGACAAGGCTTGATGATTTAGAATATTATTTCTAAGAAACGAAGTGCATAAAAACGTCAACAGAGTTCTTCAAATCGAACCCTACTTCGAAAACAAAAATCGTGGAAGTTTGAAGTACGTGCTAAAAAAACCGAGTAACGATCGTCGTTTTTCGAAGGTTTTGTGAGGA
>NW_019274557.1:0-2352 GCF_002738345.1 Cucurbita maxima | reverse complement strand
GGAATGCCCCAAACCTTTTTCTAAACCATGTTCATGTTTATCTTCTATGATATAATGACCGATAGATATCATATCTATGCCTTTTAAGTGTATTGTAGCTCGAGTTATATTTGTAGCTCGAGTTATATACCCATATATCATATTTAAGTCATGAAACTCTATCAAATATAAAGCTAAAAACAAAGACATAAAGCTAAAAACAAAGACACATATAGATTTATTACACACAAACCTTACAAGTATTTGTGGTTTCATAGTCTAGTGGTTAGGACATTGAATTTTGAATTCAATAACATTGGTTCAAATCTCATGGGACCTTTTTCATATTTCTTCGACATATTAGATATTGTTTTGGAACAATTTTCGGAATTTGATCATATAGGCCTTCAAACTTATTCAAGAAAGCATAATTTTGTTTCTTTAGGCAACTTGATCTAGGACGTATGATTTCTTCCTAAAAGCACTCAACTTAATCTTCTAAAGCTAAACAAAGACTCAATTTTGAAGAAAATGGATTATAAGTAAGATTTCGATCCTTACCCTCAAATTTTACACGAAAATAATTTTATTCAATTGGACACACTCTGAGTCTTATTATCCTTCGCAGTCTTCTATGGAAATATTCCTTGGAGGTGCAAAAATCGAAGAGGATATGTTTCTCTTGACAAATTTGTATGTAGGCTCAAATTTAATGTTCGAGCTTCGACCTTCTTCCTTTAATGGCGGACAAAATTTGGAAGCTGTGTTTGAGGCACCTTCAACACTTTATTTCATCACCAAACGTGTGGATAATCTCATTTAGCCGTGTAGAAGCAAGTTGGAAGAAAAATGGTTGACTATGGCACATAAATTTGTAAGAAATCCGAGATTTAGAAACCCAAATTCTAAGAGGCTATAACAACTCACAGTTGAAGGCTCGACTTAGCTCGACTCTTGCTTCAAATGAAAACCCCTACTTCAGGCTTTATAGAGGGAGCTTAAACCGACATTAAAACTCTTGGATTGTCGTGAATTTGAGATTGAGTTTTATAAAAATTTTGCAATATATATTCTCTAAGATTAGTGGGCAACTGATTTCCATTTTTATTTTGGTCTTTGGATTTGATAAATTGTGTCTCTTCTATAAGATACTTGGATTCGATTCTTGTTTTTGTCATTTGAACTTAGGCTCTTAAGTTCTATCATAGCTTTCTAAGTTCTTTTCAGGATCTACCCTATGAAACTTGGCTCTAGGATATGAGGTCTTAATCTGTATTTTGATCTGAAAACTTTAGTTTTAAGGTTCACGGTTCTAAGTCCGAAAAACTTGGGTCTTCATCCGTATTCTAATTTTTATTCTTGTCTTGTGCTTAGTCTTCTTCAAAGTTCTTTCCTTAGTTCTTCTTCTATTGCATAAGACATTTCCTCTCATATTTACGGTATGAGTAATAAACGCGACCATCTATGTCTTCGGGAATGGATTCCTTTTTCTCTCGTGTGTTAACAAATAATATATTTTTCAGCGGTCGATGTAATACAATAGTGAGAATTCTCGCTTGTCACTCGAGAGACTTGAGTTTGAACCCCGACAATTATAAGCTTAGTTTTCTTTTGACAATTTTCACCAGATTCGAAATTGGATTACTTGTTCCGAATCTTCGATTGATAAAATCTAGAGCGTTGACAATGGATCACTTTTTCTAAAGACGATTGGTAAAATCAGGAGCGTTAACAAATATTTTATTTTTTATGAGTCGTTGTAGTGGTACACTGGGAGTATATCCGCTTGTCACTCGAGTTATTATGTTCCAGAGGTCGTTGTAATACAAGGATGAGCATTCCTGCTCGTCACTCGAGTGACCTGAGTTTGATCCCGAACAATAACAAGTTTAATCTTGTTTTGTTAATTTTAGTCTCATTCAAAATTGGATTACTTTTTGTAACGGCGATTGATAAAATCTTGTGTGTTGACGAATATTATATTTTTCGAAACTCGTCGTTGTAGAGTGGTGAGTACTCCCGCGAGTTTAATCCCCCACAGCGACGATTTTTAATTTTCTTTTGAATTCGAAATTCGAAAGTCGTGAACCGGATGATTTAGGTTTGTTCCCCAACAAAGAAATTCGGGATTGGATTCCTTTTTTTCTCGTGTGTTATCAAATAATATATTTTTCAGAGGTCGATGTAATACAGTAGTGAGTATTCTCGCTTGTCACTCGAGAGACTTGAGTTTGAACCCCGACAATTATAAGCTTAGTTTTCTTTTGAAAATTTTCATCGGATTCGAAATTGGATTACTTGTTCTGAATCTTCGATTGATAAAATCTAGAGCGTTGACAATGGATCACTTTTTCTAAAGACGATTGGTAAAAT
>NW_019274556.1:2154-2352 GCF_002738345.1 Cucurbita maxima | reverse complement strand
AAGAGTTCTTCAAATCGTACCTTACTTCGGAAACCCAAATCTGGGAGGTTTTTAGTACGTGCTAAAAAAACCGAGTCACGATCGACGTTTTTCGAAAGTTTTGTGAGGAATGATAAGGCTTGATGATCTAGAATATTATTTCTAAGAAACGGAGTGCATAAAACAGTAAAAGAGTTTTTCAAATCGAACCCTACTTCG
>NW_019274556.1:0-1772 GCF_002738345.1 Cucurbita maxima | reverse complement strand
AGTAAAAGAGTTTTTCAAATCGAACCCTACTTCGGAAACCCAAATTTTGAAAGTTATTAGTACGTGCTAAAAAAACCTAGTCACCATCGACGTTTTTCGAAAGTTTTGTGAGGAATGATAAGGCTTGATGCTTTAGAATATTATTTCTAAGAAACGGAGTGCATAAAATAGTGAAAGAGTTCTTCAAATCGTACCTTACTTCGGAAACCCAAATCTGGGAGGTTTTTAGTACGTGCTAAAAAAACCGAGTCACGATCGACGTTTTTCGAAAGTTTTGTGAGGAATGATAAGGCTTGATGATTTAGAATATTATTTCTATGAACCGGAGTGCATAAAACAGTAAAAGAGTTTTTCAAATCGAACCCTACTTCGAACACCCAAATTTTGAGAGTTATTAGTACGTGCTAAAAAAACCGAGTCACCATCGACGTTTTTCGAAAGTTTTGTGAGGAATGATAAGGCTTGATGATTTAGAATATTATTTCTAAGAACCGGAGTGCATAAAACAGTGAAAGAGTCCTTCAAATCGTACCTTACTTCGGAAACCCAAATATGGGAGGTTTTTAGTACGTGCTAAAAAAACCGAGTCACGATCGACGTTTTTCGAAAGTTTTGTGAGGAATGATAAGGCTTGATGATTTAGAATATTATTTCTAGGAAACGGACTGCATAAAACAGTAAAAGAGTTTTTCAAATCGAACCCTACTTCGAACACCCAAATTTTGAAAGTTATTAGTACGTGCTAAAAAAACCGAGTCACGATCGACGTTTTTCGAAAGTTTTGTGAGGAATGATAAGGCTTGATGATTTAGAATATTATTTCTAGGAAACGGACTGCATAAAACAGTAAAAGAGTTCTTCAAATCGAACCCTACTTCGAACACCCAAATTTTGAGAGTTATTAGTACGTGCTAAAAAAACCGAGTCACCATCGACGTTTTTCGAAAGTTTTGTGAGGAATGATAAGGCTTGATGATTTAGAATATTATTTCTAAGAAACGGAGTGCATAAAACAGTAAAAGAGTTCTTCAAATCGAACCCGACTTCGGAAACCCAAATCTGGGAGGTTTTTAGTACGTGCTAAAAAAACCGAGTCACGATCGACGTTTTTCGAAAGTTTTGTGAGGAATGATAAGGCTTGATGATTTAGAATATTATTTCTAAGAAACGGAGTGCATAAAACAGTGAAAGAGTCCTTCAAATCGTACCTTACTTCGGAAACCCAAATCTGGGAGGTTTTTAGTACGTGCTAAAAAAACCGAGTCACGATCGACGTTTTTCGAAAGTTTTGTGAGGAATGATAAGGCTTGATGCTTTAGAATATTATTTCTAAGAAACGGAGTGCATAAAATAGTAAAAGAGTTTTTCAAATCGAACCCTACTTCGGAAACCCAAATTTTGAAAGTTATTAGTACGTGCTAAAAAAACCTAGTCACCATCGACGTTTTTCGAAAGTTTTGTGAGGAATGATAAGGCTTGATGATTTAGAATAATATTTCTAAGAACCGGAGTGCATAAAACAGTAAAAGAGTTTTTCAAATCGAACCCTACTTCGAACACCCAAATTTTGAGAGTTATTAGTACGTGCTAAAAAAACCGAGTCACCATCGACGTTTTTCGAAAGTTTTGTGAGGAATGATAAGGCTTGATGATTTAGAATATTATTTCTAGGAAACGGACTGCATAAAACAGTAAAAGAGTTCTTCAAATCGAACCCTACTTCGAAAACCCAAATTTTGAAAGTTATTAGTACGTGCTAAAAAAACCGAGTC
>NW_019274555.1:0-2353 GCF_002738345.1 Cucurbita maxima | reverse complement strand
CGAAGTAGGGTTCGATTTGAAGAACTCTGTTGACGGTTTTATGCACTCCGTTTTATAGAAATAATATGATAAATCATCAAGCCTTATCATTCCTCACCAAACATTCGAAAAACGACGATCGTGACTCAGTTTTTTTAGCACGTAATTCAAATTTCCCAGATTTGGGTTTCCGAAGTAGAGTTCGATTTGAAGAACGTTTTTTTAGCACGTAATTCAAATTTCCCAGATTTGGGTTTCCGAAGTAGAGTTCGATTTGAAGAACTCTGTTGACGGTTTTATGCACTCCGTTTCAAAGAAATAATATGATAAATCATCAAGCCTTATCGTTCCTCACAAAAGATTTGAAAAACGACGATCGTGAGTCGGTTTTTTTAGCACGTACTTCAAACTTCCACGATTTGGGTTTCCGAAGTAGGGTTCGATTTGAATAACTCTGTTGACGGTTTTATGCACTCCGTTTCATAGAAATAATATGATAAATCATCAAGCCTTATAATTCCTCACCAAACATTCGAAAAACGACGATCGTGACTCGGTTTTTTTAGCACGTACTTCAAACTTCCACGATTTGGGTTTCCGAAGTAGGGTTCGATTTGAAGAACTCTGTTGACGTTTTTATGCACTCCGTTTCTTAGAAATAAGATGATAAATCATCAAGCCTTATCATTCCTCACAAAACTTTTGAAAATCGACGATCGTGACTAGTTTTTTTAGCACGTACTTCAAATTTTCCAGATTTGGGTTTCCGAAGTAGGGTTCGATTTGAAGAACTCTGTTGACGTTTTTATGCACTCCGTTTCTTAGAAATAAGATGATAAATCATCAAGCCTTATCATTTCTCACCAAACCATCGAAAAACGACGATCGTGACTCGGTTTTTTTAGCACATAATTCAAATTTCCCAGATTTGGGTTTCCGAAGTAGGGTTCGATTTGAAGAACTCTGTTGACGGTTTTATGCACTCCGTTTTATAGAAATAATATGATAAATCATCAAGCCTTATCATTCCTCACCAAACATTCGAAAAACGACGATCGTGACTCGGTTTTTTTAGCACGTAATTCAAATTTCCCAGATTTGGGTTTCCGAAGTAGAGTTCAATTTAAAGAACTCTGTTGACGGTTTTATGCACTCCGTTTCAAAGAAATAATATGATAAATCATCAAGCCTTATCGTTCCTCACAAAACATTTCAAAAACGACGATCGTGAGTCGGTTTTTTTAGCACGTACTTCAAACTTCCACGATTCGGGTTTCCGAAGTAGGGTTCGATTTAAAGAACTCTGTTGACGGTTTTATGCACTCCGTTTCTTAGAAATAATATGATAAATCATCAAGCCTTATCATTCCTCACAAAACTTTCGAAAAACGACGATCGTGACTCGGTTTTTTTAGCACGTACTTCAAACTTCCACGATTTGGGTTTCCGAAGTAGGGTTCGATTTAAAGAACTCTGTTGACGGTTTTATGCACTCCGTTTCTTAGAAATAATATGATAAATCATGAAGCCTTATTATTCCTCACAAAACTTTCGAAAAACGACGATCGTGACTCGGTTTTTTTAGCACGTACTTCAAACTTCCACGATTTGGGTTTCCGAAGTAGGGTTCGATTTGAAGAACTCTGTTGACGGTTTTATGCACTCCGTTTCCTAGAAATAATATGATAAATCATCAAGACTTATCATTCCTCACAAAACATTCGAAAAACGACGATCGTGACTCGGTTTTTTTAGCACGTACTTCGAACTTCCACGATTTGGGTTTCCGAAATAGGGTTCGATTTGAAGAACTCTGTTGACGTTTTTATGCACTCCGTTTCTTAGAAATAAGATGATAAATCATCAAGCCTTATCATTTCTCACAAAACTTTTGAAAAACGACGATCGTGACTCGGTTTTTTTAGCACGTACTTCAACATTCCACGATTTGAGTTTCCGAAGTAGGGTTCGATTTGAAGAACTCTGTTGACGGTTTTATGCACTTCGTTTCATAGAAATAATATGATAAATCATCAAGCTTTATCATTCCTCACAAAACTTTCGAAAAACGACGATCGTGACTCGGTTTTTTTAGCACGTACTTCAAATTTTTCAGATTTGGGTTTCCGAAGTAGGGTTCGATTTGAAGAACTCTGTTGACGGTTTTATGCACTCCGTTTCATAGAAATAATATGATAAATCATCAAGCCTTATCATTCCTCACAAAACATTCGAAAAACGACGATCGTGACTCGGTTTTTTTAGCACGTACTTCAAACTTCAACGATTTTGGTTTCTGAAATAGGGTTCGATTTGAAGAACTCTGTTGACGTTTTTATGCACTCCGTTTCTTAGAAATAAGATGATAAATCAT
>NW_019274554.1:1127-2353 GCF_002738345.1 Cucurbita maxima | reverse complement strand
TTTTTTTAGCACGTACGTCTAACTAACCAGGTTAGGGAATCGATTTACAGCACTCTTTTACTGTTTTATGCACTCCATTTCTTCAAAATTCTATTTTTAAATCATTATTTCCTATCACTCCGAGCAGGAATTTCGAAAAACGCCGACCGCTACTCAGTTTTTTTATCACGTGGTTCAAACGTCCAGGATCAGGGTACACAAATTAGGGTGTCGATTTTAAGCACTATTTTTCTACACTCCGTTTCTTCGACGTTCTATTCTAAATCACCAAGACTAAACTAAACATTCCCAACAGAAGTTTCGAGAAACGTCGACCGTGACACGATTTTTTTAGCACGTACGTCTAACTAACCAGGTTATGGAATCGATTTACAGCACTCTTTTACTGTTTTATGCACTCCATTTCTTCAAAATTCTATTTTTAAATCATTATTCCCGATCACTCCGAGAAGGAATTTGGAAAAACGCCGACCGCTACTCAGTTTTTTTATCACGTGGTTCAAACGTTCAGGATCAGAGTAGACAAATTAGGGTTTCGATTTTAAGCACTATTTTTCTACACTCCGTTTCTTCGACATTCTATTCTAAATCATCAAGACTAAACTAAACATTCCCACCAGAAGTTTCGAGAAACGTCGACCGTGAAACGGTTTTTTTAGCACGTACGTCTAACTAACCAGGTTAGGGAATCGATTTACAGCACTCTTTTACTGTTTTATGCACTCCATTTCTTCAAAATTCTATTTTTAAATCATTATTCCCGATCACTCCGAGCAGGAATTTCGAAAAACGCCGACCGCTACTCAGTTTTTCTATCACGTGGTTCAAACGTCCAGGATCAGGGTACACAAATTAGGGTTTCGATTTTAAGCACTATTTTTCTACACTCCGTTTCTTCGACGTTCTATTCTAAATCACCAAGACTAAACTAAACATTCCCAATAGAAGTTTCGAGAAACGTCGACCGTGACACGGTTTTTTTAGCACGTACGTCTAACTAAGCAGGTTATGGAATCGATTTACAGCACTCTTTTTTACTGTTTTATGCACTCCATTTCTTCAAAATTCTATTTTTAAATCATTATTCCCGATCACTCCGAGCAGGAATTTCAAAAAACGCCGACCGCTACTCAGTTTTTATCACGTGGTTCAAACGACTAGGATTAGGGTTCCCAAATTAGGGTTTCGATTTTAAGCACTATTTTTCTACACTCCGTTTCTTCGAC
>NW_019274554.1:0-741 GCF_002738345.1 Cucurbita maxima | reverse complement strand
GGAATCGATTTACAGCACTCTTTTACTGTTTTATGCACTCCATTTCTTCAAAATTCTATTTTTAAATCATTATTCCCGATCACTCCGAGCAGGAATTTTGAAAAACGCCGACCGCTACTCAGTTTTTTTATCATGTGGTTCAAACGTCCAGGATTAGGGTTCCCAAATTAGGGTTTCGATTTTAAGCACTATTTTTCTACACTCCGTTTCTTCGACATTCTATACTAAAACATCAAGACTAAACTAAACATTCCCACCAAAAGTTTCGAGAAACGTCGACCGTGACACGGTTTTTTTAGCACGTACGTCTAACTTACCAGGTTAGGGAATCGATTTACAGCACTCTTTTACTGTTTTATGCACTCCATTTCTTCAAAATTCTATTTTTAAATCATTATTCCCGATCACTTCGAGCAGGAATTTCGAAAAACGCCGACCGCTACTCAGTTTTTTTATCACGTGGTTCAAACGTCCAGGATCAGGGTACACAAATTAGGGTTTCGATTTTAAGCACTATTTTTCTACACTCCGTTTCTTCGACGTTCTATTCTAAATCACCAAGACTAAACTAAACATTCCCAACAGAAGTTTCGAGAAACGTCGACCGTGACACAGTTTTTTTAGCACGTACGTCTAACTAACCAGGTTATGGAATCGATTTACAGCACTCTTTTAGTGTTTTATGCACTCCATTTCTTCAAAATTCTATTTTTAAATCATTATTCCCGATCACTCCGAGCA
>NW_019274553.1:0-2354 GCF_002738345.1 Cucurbita maxima | reverse complement strand
ACAGAGTGCATCAAAACAGTAAAAGAGTGCTTCAAATCGAACCCTATTTCGAAAACCCTTATCAGAGACGTTTGAAGTACGTGCTAAAAAAACCGAGTCACGATCGACATTTTTCAAAACTTTTGTGAGGAATGATTAGGCTTGATGAAGAAGAATAGAATTTCCAACAAACGGAGTGCATCAAAATAGTAAAAGAGTGCTTCAAATCGAACCCTACTTCGGAAACCCAAATCTGGGACGTTTGAAGTACGTGCTAAAAAACTGAGTCACGGTCGACGTGTTTCAAAACATTTGTGGGGAATGATTAGGCTTGATGATGTAGAATAAAATTTTGAACAAACGGAGTGCATCAAAACACTAAAAGAGTCCTTCAACTCGAACCCTAATTCGATAACCCTAATCAGGGACGTTTGAAGTACGTGTTAAAAAAACCGAGTCACGGTCATCGTGTTTCAAAACTTTTGTAGGGAATGATTAGGCTTGATGTTTTAGAATAGAATTTCAAAGAAACGGAGTGCAACAAAACACTAAAAGAGTTCTTCAAATCAAACCCTTTTAGAATAGAATTTCAAAGAAACGGAGTGCAACAAAACACTAAAAGAGTTCTTCAAATCAAACCCTAATTCGAAAAACCTAATCAGGGACGTTTGAGGTACGTGCTAAAAAACCCGAGTCACGGTCGACGTTTTTCAAAAAATTTGTGGGGAATGATTTGGCTTGATGATGTAGAATACAACTTCCAACGAACGGAGTGCATCAAAACAGTAAAAGAGTGCTTCAAATCGAAACCTACTTCGAAAACCCAAATTTGGGACGTTTGAAGTACGTGGTAAAAAAACCGCGTCACGGTCGACGTTTTTCAAAACATTTGTGGGGAATGATTAGGATTGATGATGAAGAATACAATTTCGAACAAACGGAGTGCATCAAAACAATAAAAGAGTCCTTCAAATCAAACCCTAATTGGAAAACCCAAATCTGGGACGTTTGAAGTACGTGGTAAAAAAACCGCGTCACGGTCGACGTTTTTCAAAACATTTGTGGGGAATGATTAGGCTTGATGATTTCGAATAGAATTTTGAAGAAACAGAGTGCATCAAAACAGTAAAAGAGTGCTTTAAATCGAACCCTATTTCGAAAACCCTTATCAGAGACGTTTGAAGTACGTGCTAAAAAAACCGAGTCACGGTCATTGTTTTTAAAAAGATTTTTGGGGAATGATTAGGCTTGATGATTTAGAATAGAATTTTGAAGAAACAGAGTGCATCAAAACAGTAAAAGAGTGCTTTAAATCGAACCCTATTTCGAAAACCCTAATCAGAGACGTTTGAAGTACGTGCTAAACAAACCGAGTCACGGTCGACGTTTTTCAAAACATTTGTGGGGAATGATTAGGCTTGATGATGTAGAATACAATTTCAAACAAACAGAGTGCATCAAAATAGTAAAAGAGTGCATCAAATCGAACCCTACTTTGGAAACACAAATCTGGGACGTTTGAAGTATGTGCTAAAAAAACCGAGTCACGGTCGACATTTTTAGAGTTTTGTGGGAAATGATTAGGCTTGATGATTTAGAATAGAATTTTGAAGAAACAGAGTGCATCAAAACAGTAAAAGAGTGCTTCAAATCGAACCCTATTTCGGAAACCCAAATCAGGGACGTTTGAAGTACGTGTTAAAAAAACCGAGTCACGGTCATCGTGTTTCAAAACTTTTGTGGGGAATGATTAGGCTTGATGATTTAGAATAGAATTTAAAAGAAACGGAGTGCATCAAAACACTAAAAGAGTTCTTCAAATCAAACCCTAATTGGAAAACCCAAATCTGGGACGTTTGAAGTACGTGCTAAAAAAACCGAGTCACGGTCGACAGTTTTAAAATTTTTTATGGGGAATGATTAGCCTTGATGATTTAGAATAGAATTTCGAAGAAACAGAGTGCATCAAAACAGTAAAAGAGTTCTTCAAATTGAACCCTACTTCGAAAAAATTTCGAAGAAACAGAGTGCATCAAAACAGTAAAAGAGTTCTTCAAATTGAACCCTACTTCGAAAACCCAAATCTGTTACGTTTGAAGTACGTGCTAAAAAATCGAGTCACGGTCGACGTTTTTCATAACATTTGTGGGGAATGATTACGCGTGATGATGTAGAATACAATTTTGAACAAACAGAGTGCATCAAAATAGTAACAGAGTGCTTCAAATCGAACCCTACTTCGGAAACAAAAATCTGGGACGTTTGAAGTACGTGCTAAAAAAATCGCTTCACGGTCGACATTTTTCAAAACATTTGTGGGGAATGATTGGAATTGATGATGTAGAATACAATTTCGAACAAACAGAGTGCATCAA
>NW_019274552.1:1512-2354 GCF_002738345.1 Cucurbita maxima | reverse complement strand
TAGTTTTTTTTAGCACGTGTTTCAAAAGTACCTGTTTGGGGTTTACGGAATAGGGTTTCAATTTTAAGCACTTTTTTACTTCTTCATACACTCCGTTTCTTCGACCCTCTATATTCAATCATCATGCTTAATCATTCCCCATGAAAGTCTTGAAAATCATGGACAGCTACTCGGTTATTTTTAGCACATTTTTCAAACGTCTCGGTTTGGGGTTTTCGAATTAAGGTTACGATTTTATGCACTTTTTAACTGCTTATACACTCTGTTATTCGACATTCTGTTGTAAATCATCATGCTTAATCATTACCCGGAAAAGTTTCTTAAAATATGGACATTTACTCGGTTTTTTCAGCACGTGTTTCATACGTCTCGGTTCTGGATTTTGTGAAATAGGCTTTCGATTTTAAGAAATTTATTGCTGCTTTATACACTCCGTTTCTTCGACATTCAATTCAAAATCATCGTGCCTAATCAATCCCCACAAAAGTTTTCAAAACCATTCTCAGTTTCTAGTTTTTATTTAGGACGTGTTTCAAAAGTTCCTGTTTGGCGTTTACGAAATAGGGTTTCAATTTTAAGCACTTTTTTACTGCTTCATACACTCCGTTTCTTCGACCCTCTATATTCAATCATCATGCCTAATCATTCCCCATGAAAGTCTTGAAAATCATGGACAGCTACTCGGTTATTTTTAGCACATTTTCAAACGTCCCGATTTAGGATTTTCGAATTAGGGTTACGATTTTAAGCACTTTTTAACTGATTATACACTCTGTTATTTCGACATTCTGTTGTAAATCAACATTCTTAATCATTCCCCATAAAAGTTTCTTAAAATATGG
>NW_019274552.1:945-1267 GCF_002738345.1 Cucurbita maxima | reverse complement strand
GAAATAGGGTTTCAATTTTAAGTACTTTTTTACTGCTTCATACACTCCGTTTCTTCGACCCTCTATATTCAATCATCATGCCTAATCATTCCCCATGAAAGTCTTGAAAATCATGGACAGCTACTCGATTTTTTTAGCACATTTTTCAAACGTCCCGGTTTAGGGTTTTCGAATTAGGGTTACGATTTTAAGCAATTTTTTACTGCTTTATACACTCTGTTATTTCGACATTCTGTTGTAAATCAACATTCTTAATCATTCCCCATAAAAGTTTCTTAATATATGGACATTTACTCGGTTTTCTCAGCACGTGTTTCATACG
>NW_019274552.1:229-917 GCF_002738345.1 Cucurbita maxima | reverse complement strand
TAGGCTTTCGATTTTAAGAAATTTATTGCTGCTTTATGCACTCCGTTTCTTCGACATTCAATTCGAAATCATCGTAACTAATCATTCCCCACAAAAGTTTTCAAAAACATTCACAATTTCTAGTTTTTTTTTACCACGTGTTTCAAAAGTTCTTGTTTGGGGTTTACGAAATAGGGTTTCAATTTTAAGCACTTTTTTACTACTTCATACACTCCGTTTCTTCGACCCTGTATATTCAATCATCATGCCTAATCATTCCCCATGAAAGTCTTGAAAATCATGGACAGCTACTCGGTTATTTTTAGCACATTTTTCAAACGTCCCGGTTTGGGGTTTTCGAATTAGGGTTACGAATTTGAGCACTTTTTAACTGCTTTATACACTCTGTTATTTCGACATTCTGTTGTAAATCATCATGCTTAATCATTCCCCNCATACGTCTCGGTTCTGGATTTTTTGAATTAGGCTTTCGATTTTAAGAAATTTATTGCTGCTTTATACACTCCGTTTCTTCGACATTCAATTCGAAATCATCGTGCCTAATCATTCCCCACAAGAGTCTTCAAAACCATTCTCAGTTTCTAGTTTTTTTTAGCACGTGTTTCAAAAGTACCTGTTTGGGGTTTACGAAATAGGGTTTCAATTTTAAGCACTTTTTTACTGCTTCATACACTCCGTTTCTTCGACC
>NW_019274552.1:0-193 GCF_002738345.1 Cucurbita maxima | reverse complement strand
CTGTATATTCAATCATCATGCCTAATCATTCCCCATGAAAGTCTTGAAAATCATGGACAGCTACTAGGTTATTTTTAGCACATTTTTCAAACGTCCCGGTTTGGGGTTTTCGAATTAGGGTTACGATTTTGAGCACTTTTTAACTGCTTTATACACTCTGTTATTTCGACATTCTGTTGTAAATCATCATGCT
>NW_019274551.1:1131-2357 GCF_002738345.1 Cucurbita maxima | reverse complement strand
TGATGCACTCCGTTTGTTCGAAATTGTATTCTACATCTACATGCCTAATCATTCCCCACAAATGTGTTGAAAAACGTCGACCGTGACTCGGATTTTTTAGCACGTACTCCGTTGGTTCAAATTGTATACTACATCCACAAGCCTAATCATTCACCACAAATGTGTTGAAAAACGTCGACCGTGACTCGGTTTTTTTAGCACGTACTTCAAACGTCCCAGATTTGGGTTTCTGAAGTAGGGTTACATTTGAAGCACTCTTTTATAGTTTTGATTCACTCCGGTTCTTCGAAATTGTATTCTACATCTACAAGCCTAATTATTCCCCACAAATGTTCTGAAAAATGTCGACCGTGACTCGGTTTTTTTAGCACGTACTTAAAACGTCCCAGATTTGGGTTTCTGAAGTAGGGTTCGATTTGAAACACTCTTTTACTGTTTTGATGCACTCTGGTTGTTCGAAATTGTATTCTACATCTACAAGCCTAATCATTCCCCACAAATGTATTCAAAAACGTTGACCGTGACTCGGTTTTTTTAGCACGTACTTCAAACATCCCAGATTTGGGTTTCCGAAGTAGGGTTCGATTTGAAGCACTCTTGTACTGTTTTGATGCACTCCGTTGGTTCGAAATTGTATTCTACATCTACATGCCTAATCATTCCCCACAAATGTGTTGAAAAACGTCGACCGTGACTCGAATTTTTTAGCACGTACTCCGTTGGTTCAAATTGTATTCTACATCCACAAGCCTAATCATTCACCACAAATGTGTTGAAAAACGTCGACCGTGACTCGGTTTTTTTAGCACGTACTTCAAACGTCCCANTACTCCGTTGGTTCGAAATTGTATTCTACATCTACATGCCTAATCATTCCCCACAAATGTGTTGAAAAACGTCGATCGTGACTCGGTTTTTTTAGCACGTACTTCAAACGTCCCAGATTTGGGTTTCTGAAGTAGGGTTACATTTGAAGCACTCTTTTACAGTTTTGATTCACTCCGGTTGTTCGAAATTGTATTCTACATCTACAAGCCTAATTATTCCCCACAAATGTTCTGAAAAATGTCGACCGTGACTCGGTTTTTTTAGCACGTATTTAAAACGTCCCAGATTTGGGTTTCTGAAGTAGGGTTCGATTTGAAACACTCTTTTACTGTTTTGATGCACTCCGTTGGTTCGAAATTGTATTCTACATCTACAAGCCTAATCATTCCCCACAAATG
>NW_019274551.1:0-1126 GCF_002738345.1 Cucurbita maxima | reverse complement strand
ACCGTGACTCGGTTTTTTTAGCACGTACTTCAAACGTCCCAGATTTGGGTTTCCGAAGTAGGGTTCGATTTGAAGCACTCTTTTACTGTTTTGATGCACTCCGTTGGTTCGAAATTGTATTCTACAAGCCTAATTATTCCCCACAAATGTTCTGAAAAATGTCGACCGTGACTCGGTTTTTTTTGCACGTACTTCAAACGTCCCAGATTTGGGTTTCCGAAGTAGGGTTCGATTTGAAGCACTCTTTTACTGTTTTGATGCACTCCGTTGGTTCGAAATTGTATTCTACATCTACAAGCCTAATTATTCCCCACAAATGTTCTGAAAAATGTCGACCGTGACTCGGTTTTTTTAGCACGTACTTCAAACGTCCCAGATTTGGGTTTCTGAAGTAGGGTTCGATTCGAAACACTCTTTTACTATTTTGATGCACTCTGTTGGTTCGAAATTGTATTCTACATCTACAAGCCTAATCATTCCCCACAAATGTATTCAAAAACGTTGACCGTGACTCGGTTTTTTTAGCACGTACTTCAAACGTCCCAGATTTGGGTTTCTGAAGTAGGGTTCGATTTGAAACACTCTTTTACTATTTTGATGCACTCTGTTGGTTCGAAATTGTATTCTACATTTACAAGCCTAATCATTCCCCACAAATGTATTCAAAAACGTTGACCGTGACTCGGTTTTTTTAGCACGTACTTCAAACATCCCAGATTTGGGTTTCCGAAGTAGGGTTCGATTTGAAGCACTCTTTTACTGTTTTGATGCACTTCGTTGGTTCGAAATTGTATTCTACATCTACATGCCTAATCATTCCCCACAAATGTGTTGAAAAACGTCGACCGTGACTCGGTTTTTTTAGCACGTACTTCAAACGTCCCAGATTTGGGTTTCCGAAGTAGGGTTCGATTTGAAGCACTCTTTTACTGTTTTGATGCACTCCGTTTGTTCGAAATTGTATTCTACATCTACATGCCTAATCATTCCCCACAAATATGTTGAAAAACGTCGACCGTGACTCGGATTTTTTAGCACGTACTCCGTTGGTTCGAAATTGTATTCTACATCCACAAGCCTAATCATTCACCACAAATGTGTTGAAAAACGTCGACCGTGACTCGGT
>NW_019274550.1:0-2343 GCF_002738345.1 Cucurbita maxima | reverse complement strand
AAATGTAACGGAGAGAGGAAAATCAGACGTTAATTTACTTATGGAAAGAAGATTTTTAGTGAGGTGAGGGACAACCAAGACATCTAATAAGTGAATATTTGGAACAGGAGAAAGAGTACCAATGTGGGTAATGGGTAGGGATGCACCGTTTCCTACAATCACAGAGTCCTTACCCGTGTAATTTTTAGACTGATCCAGAATTGATGGGTCGGCAGTCATATGGGCCGAAGCTCCAGTGTCCAAAAACCAATCAGCAGCATCGGGTCCAGCAATAGAACATGACGTGTTAAAGGCTTCAGCAAGGTGAGCATGAGAAGAATCAGGTCGAACATACCGTTGATTGCAGCGGTCAGCATAATGGCCCTCTTTGCGGCATATTTGGCAATGAGGTGGTCGACGACCCTGACTTGAGTGGGTTCGTCCTCGATTAGAAGAGTTGTTTTTGTGAGAATAAGAACGACCTCGCTGGTTGGTAAAGGAAGCAGGGTGACTTTCATGGGTGCGGCCACGATTAGTGGCTATGAATGCTGTAGGAGTGGAGTCAGAGGACTCAAGGGAGCGCTGGAACAACTCAAAACTTTCAGTTTTAGAGACTAGATCTGCAAAACAGGGGATAGGGGTGAGAGCCATCTGAGCAGTAGAAAAAGTTGAAAATTCGGTGCCGAGTCCACGAAGGAACCAATGCACTTTATCAATGTCCTCGACGGGTCTGCCAATGGCATGAAGTTGGTCACAAATTTTTTTGAAGGCACGGGCATACTCAGCAACAGGTTTTGTGCCACGTTTCATCAACTGCAAGTCATCCTTGAGTCTCAGTTCACGAGCTTTTGACTGATGGCTGTACGTAGTTTCCAACGCAAGCCAAACATCACGTGCAGTAGAGAGACCAACGACAACAGCCATGGCTTCCTCAGTGAGAGAGGAGAGCAGGAGACAGAGAAGTCGTTGATCGGCTGCTCTCCATGCCAAATATTTGGGGTTGAATGTTGAGGAGGTTTCTGGTTCAAAGCGAGGTGGTGGAACCATAGTTCCATCGACATAGCCCAGCATGTCTTGACTCCCAAGAAGAGGGAGAAGTTGGCTTTTCCAAAGAAGATAATTGGAGGAAGAAAGTTTGATGGTGATCATATGGATTAGAGTATTGAAAGGAAGAAGATGATAACAAGATTCGGAAGCCATAGAGAAGAAAGGATCAGGGTTGTTAAACCGAAAGGGCTCTGATACCATGTGAATGTTTGATTAATCCACCACACCCAAATGGTGGTGAGAGTTCTCTTATTTATAATCATTTACAGAATACAGAAATAAGGTAAATTACAAATAATAAGAAAACAGCGATAAAAGGAAAGAATAATAAAGGAATACAATATATTTGCATTTAGTAAAAGGAAAAATATGGTAACCCGTAATGTAAGGCAAATATCTAGATATTTGCCTTAATGAACGGTCAACTATCCTTAACAGGGAGAGATGACTGAGTGGACTAAAACGTCGGATTGCTAATCCGTTGTACGAGTTTTTTGTACCGAAAAACCCTCTCTTTCCGTTTCTTTACTTGGTATTTTTTTATAGTTTAGGAAAGATGTGGAATAGATAAAAAATTTAGAACATTTCAAAATCAAGCAAGGAAAAAAAATCTGAAAATGAAGAGAGAAACAAAGAATATTACTACTGTATAAACAAATAGTTTTAGAGTAAGCATTACACAATCTCCAAAATCATTTTTTTTTTTTAAGAGAATAGATTCTCTATCTTAACCTATTTTGACACCAAGAAATACAGTGAAGTTATTTCTAGAAAAGAAATAGGAAATTTTTTTAAGAGTTGAGTCGTTCTAATTTTACCTTTTAAGGTTGTAAATATTTGTGTATGGGTGGCTATTATGATTATAAGTCAATTGAGTTGAGTAGAAATAAATTTTAAAGATGAAATTAAAGTATTAATTTGAAGGAAAAGAAATCGTAGATAGGAATTCGACTCTTATCCCCAATTTAGTTTCGAAACTTATTTCCTTCAATTCGGCAGGCTCTCAAGGTTATTTTTCTTCGTGGTCTTCTATGGAAGCATTCCTTGGAGGTGCAGAAACTGTTTGGAATCATTCTTGCTGGACGAGTCATCATTTATCCTCAAATTGGATTTTTAAATTTTTCTTGAAGTTCTTCAATGGCAGATTGAATTGAGGGAATGGTTTCTGGGCACTTTCAGCACTCTATTTTTTCATAGAACTTGTAAGTAATCTTGTTGAGAAACTGTAGGAATAAGTTTGAAGAGAAATGGGGGAGGATTACACTTGAATTTGGAAGAAATCTGAGAGTAGGAGACCCATAATCTAAACGCTCATTG
>NW_019274549.1:0-2358 GCF_002738345.1 Cucurbita maxima | reverse complement strand
GATTTAGAATATTATTTCTAAGAAAAGGTGTGCATAAAACAGTAAAAGGGTTCTTTAAATCGAACCCTTCTTCGAAAACCCAAATCTCGGAAATTTGAAGTACGTGCTAGAAAAACGAGTCACGATCAACGTTTTTTGAAACTTTTCTGAGGAATGATAAGGCTTGATGATTTAGAATATTATTTCTAAGAGACGGAGTGCATAAAACAGTAAAAGAGTTCTTCAAATCGAACCCTTCTTCCGAAACCCAAACAGGGAAGTTTTTAGTACGTGCTAATAAAACCGAGTCACGGTCGACGCTTTTCGAAAATTTTGTGAGGAATGATAAGGCTTGATGATTTAGAATATTATTTCTAAGAAACTGAGTGCATAAAACAGTAAAAGAGTTCGTCAAATCGAACCCTTCTTCGGAAACCCAAGTTTTTAGTACGTGCTAAAAAAACCGAGTCACGATCGACGTTTTTCGAAAGTTTTGTAAGGAATGATAAGGCTTGATGATTTAGAATATTATTTCTAAGAAACGGAGTGCATAAAACAGTAAAAGAGTTCGTCAAATCGCACTGTTCTTCGGAAACCCATACAAGGAAATTTTTAGTACGTGCTAAAAAAGCCGAGTCACGGTCGACGTTTTTCGAAATTTTTGTGAGGAATGATAAGGCTTGATGATTTAGAATATTATTTCTAAGAAACGGAGTGCATAAAACAGTAAAAGAGTTCTTCAAATCGAACCCTTCTTCGGAAACCCAAACACAGAAGTTTTTAGTACGTGCTAAAAAAACCGAGTCACGGTCGTCGTTTTTCCAAAGTTTTGTGAGGAATGATAAGGCTTGATGATTTAGAATATTATTTCTAAGAAAAGGTGTGCATAAAACAGTAAAAGGGTTCTTTAAATCGAACCCTTCTTCGAAAACCCAAATCTCGGAAATTTGAAGTACGTGCTAGAAAAACGAGTCACGATCGACGTTTTTTGAAACTTTTCTGAGGAATGATAAGGCTTGATGATTTAGAATATTATTTCTAAGAGACGGAGTGCATAAAACAGTAAAAGAGTTCTTCAAATCGAACCCTTCTTCCGAAACCCAAACAGGGAAGTTTTTAGTACGTGCTAATAAAACCGAGTCACGGTCGACGCTTTTCGAAATTTTTGTGAGGAATGATAAGGCTTGATGATTTAGAATATTATTTCTAAGAAACGGAGTGCATAAAACAGTAAAAGAGTTCGTCAAATCGAACCCTTCTTCGGAAACCCAAGTTTTTAGTACGTGCTAAAAAAACCGAGTCACGGTCGTCGTTTTTCCAAAGTTTTGTGAGGAATGATAAGGCTTGATGATTTAGAATATTATTTCTAAGAAAAGGTGTGCATAAAACAGTAAAAGGGTTCTTTAAATCGAACCCTTCTTTGAAAACCCAAATCTCGGAAATTTGAAGTACGTGCTAGAAAAACGAGTCACGATCGACGTTTTTTGAAACTTTTTTGAGGAATGATAAGGCTTGATGATTTAGAATATTATTATTAAGAGACGGAGTGCATAAAACAGTAAAAGAGTTCTTCAAATCGAACCCTTCTTCCGAAACCCAAACAGGGAAGTTTTTAGTACGTGCTAATAAAACCGAGTCACGGTCGACGCTTTTCGAAATTTTTTTGAGGAATGATAAGGCTTGATGATTTAGAATATTATTTCTAAGAAACGGAGTGCATAAAACAGTAAAAGAGTTCGTCAAATCGAACCCTTCTTCGGAAACCCAAGTTTTTAGTACGTGCTAAAAAAACCGAGTCACGGTCGACGTTTTTCGAAAGTTTTGTGAGGAATGATAAGGCTTGATGATTTAGAATATTATTTCTAAGAAACGGAGTGCATAAAACAGTAAAAGAGTTCGTCAAATCGCACTCTTCTTCGGAAACCCATACAAGGAAATTTTTAGTACGTGCTAAAAAAGCCGAGTCACGGTCGACGTTTTTCGAAAGTTTTGTGAGGAATGATAAGGCTTGAGTATTTAGAATATTATTTCTAAGAAAAGGTGTGCATAAAACAGTAAAAGGGTTCTTTAAATCGAACCCTTCTTCGAAAACCCAAATCTCGGAAATTTGAAGTACGTGCTAGAAAAACGAGTCACGATCGACGTTTTTTGAAACTTTTCTAAGGAATGATAAGGCTTGATGATTTAGAATATTATTTCTAAGAGACGGAGTGCATAAAACAGTAAAAGAGTTCTTCAAATCGAACCCTTCATCCGAAACCCAAACAGGGAAGTTTTTAGTACGTGCTAATAAAACCGAGTCACGGTCGACGCTTTTCGAAATTTTTGTGAGGAATGATAAGGCTTGATGATTTAGAATATTATTTCTAAGAAACGGAG
>NW_019274548.1:2083-2330 GCF_002738345.1 Cucurbita maxima | reverse complement strand
ACACCGTTTCTTAGAAAGAATATTCTAAATCATCAAGCCTTATCATTCCTCACAAAAGTTTCAAAAAACGTCGATCGTTACTCGGTTTTTTTAGCACGTATTTCAAACTTCCCAGGTTTAGGTTTCCGAAGTAGGGTTCGATTTGAAGAACTCTTTTACTTTTTTATTTACTCCGTTTCTTAGAAATAATATTCTAAATCATCAAGCCTTATCATTCCTAATAAAAGTTTCGAAAATCATCGATCGT
>NW_019274548.1:744-1972 GCF_002738345.1 Cucurbita maxima | reverse complement strand
CTTCAAACTTCCCAGATTTGGGTTTCCGAAGTAGGGTTCGATTTGAAGAACTCTTTAACTGTTTTATGCTCTCCGTTTCTTAGAAATAATATTCTAAATCATCAAGCCTTATCATTCCTCACAAAACATTCGAAAAATGTCGATCGTGACTCGGTTTTTTTAGCACGTACTTCAAACTTCCCAGATTTGGGTTTCCGAAGTAGGGTTCGATTTGAAGAACTCTTTAACTGTTTTATGCTCTCCGTTTCTTAGAAATAATATTCTAAATCATCAAGCCTTATCATTCCTCACAAAACTTTCGACAAACGTCGATCGTTACTCGGTTTTTTTAGCACGTACTTCAAACTTCCCAGATTTGGGTTTCCGTAGTAGGGTTCGATTTGACGAACTCTTTTACTGTTTTATGCTCTCCGTTTCTTAGAAATAATATTCTAAATCATCAAGCCTTATCATTCCTCACAAAACATTCGAAAAACGTCGATCGTGACTCGGTTTTTTTAGCACGTACTTCAAACTTCCCAGATTTGGGTTTCCGAAGTAGGGTTCGATTTGAAGAACTCTTTTACTGTTTTATGCTCTCCGTTTCTTAGAAATAATATTCTAAATCATCAAGCCTTATCATTCCTAATAAAATTTTCGAAAAACATTGATCGTGACTTGGTGTTTTTAGCACGTACTTCAAACTTCCCAGATTTGGGTTTTCGAAGTGGGGTTCGATTTGACGAACTCTTTTACTTTTTTATGCACTCCGTATCTTAGAAATAATATTCTAAATCATCAAGCCTTATCATTCCTCACAAAACATTCGAAAAACGTCGATCGTGACTCGGTTTTTTTAGCACGTACTTCAAACTTCCCAGATTTGGGTTTCCGAAGTAGGGTTCGATTTGAAGCACTCTTTTAATTTTTTATGCACTCCTTTCTTAGAAATAATATTCTAAATCATCAAGCCTTATCATTCCTCACAAAACATTCGAAAAACGTCGATCGTGACTCGGTTTTTTTAGCACGTACTTCAAACNNCCCAGATTTGGGTTTCCGAAGTAGGGTTCGATTTGAAGAACTCTTTTACTTTTTTATGCACTCCGTTTCTTAGAAATAATATTCTAAATCATCAAGCCTTATCATTCCTCACAAAACATTCGAAAAATGTCGATCGTGACTCAGTTTTTTTAGCACGTACTTCAAACTTCCCAGATTTGGGTTTCCGAAGTAGGGTTCGATTTGA
>NW_019274548.1:0-196 GCF_002738345.1 Cucurbita maxima | reverse complement strand
TTCGAAAAACGTCGATCGTGACTCGGTTTTTTTAGCACGTACTTCAAACTTCCCAGATTTGGGTTTTCAAAGTAGGGTTCGATTTGAAGAACTCTTTTACAGTTTTATGCACTCCGTTTCTTAGAAATAATATTCTAAATCATCAAGCCTTATCATTCCTCACAAAACTTTCGAAAAACGTCGATCGTGACTCGGT
>NW_019274547.1:2042-2358 GCF_002738345.1 Cucurbita maxima | reverse complement strand
TTTTGATGCACTCCGTTGGTTCGAAACTATATTCTACATCTACAAGCCTATTCATTCCCCACAAAACTCCAACAAACGTCGACCATGACTCGGTTTTTTTAGCACGTACTTCAAACGTCCCAGATTTTGGTTTTCGAAGTAGGGCTCATTTTGAAGCACACTTTTACTATTTTATGCACTCCGTTTTGTTGAAATTCAATTCTAAATCATAAAGCCTAATCATTCCCCACAAAACTTTTTAAAAATGTCGACTGTGACTCGGTTTTTTTACCACATACTTCAAACGTCCCAAATTTGGGTTTTCGAATTAGGTTTC
>NW_019274547.1:0-1693 GCF_002738345.1 Cucurbita maxima | reverse complement strand
CCAGATTTGGGTTTCCGAAGTAGGGTTCGATTTGAAGCAATCTTTTACTATTTTATGCACTATGATTCTTCAAAATTCGATTCTAAATCATTATGCCGAATCATTCCCCACAAATGTTTTGAAAAACGTGGACCGTGACTCGGTTTTTTAGCATGTACTTCAAACGTCCCAGATTTGGGTTTTCGAAGTAGGGTTCGATTTGAAGCACTCTTTTACTGTTTTGATGCACTCCGTTTGTTCGAAACTGTATTCTACATCTACAAGCCTATTCATTCCCCACAAAACTCCAACAAACGTCGACCGTGACTCGGTTTTTTTAGCACGTACTTCAAACTTCCCAGATTTGGGTTTTCGAAGTAGGGCTCATTTTGAAGCACACTTTTACTATTTTATGCACTCCGTTTTGTTGAAATTCAATTCTAAATCATAAAGCCTAATCATTCCCCACAAAACTTTTTAAAAATGTCGACCGTGACTCGGTTTTTTTACCACATACTTCAAACGTCCCAAATTTGGGTTTTCGAATTAGGTTTCAATTTGAAGGACTCTTTTACTGTTTTGATGCACTCTGCTTGTTGGAAATTCTTTTCTACATCATCAAGCCCAATCATTCCCTACAAAAGTTTTAAAAATGTCGACCGTGACTCGGGTTTTTTAACACGTACTTCAAATGTCCCTGATGAGTGTTTCGAAATAGGGTTCGATTTGAAGCACTCTTTTACTGTTTTATGTAATACATTTCTTTTAAATTCTATTATAAATCAACAAGCCTAATCATTCCTCACAAAAGTTTTAAAAAACGTCGACCGTGACTCGGTTTTTTTAGCACGTACTTCAAACGTCCCTGATTAGTGTTTCGAAGTAGGGTTCGATTTGAAGCAATCTTTTACAATTTATGCACTATGATTCTTCAAAATTCGATTCTTAATCATTATGCCGAATCATTCCCCACAAAAGTTTTGAAAAACGTCGACCGTGACTCGGTTTTTTAGCACGTACTTCAAACGTCCCAGATTTGGGTTTTCGAAGTAGGGTTCGATTTGAAGCACTCTTTTACTGTTTTGATACACTCCGTTGGTTCGAAATTGTATTCTACATCTACAAGCCTATTCATTCCCCACAAAACATCCAACAAACGTCGACCGTGACTCGGTTTTTTTAGCACGTACTTCAAACGTTCCAGATTTGGGTTTCCGAAGTAGGGCTCATTTTGAAGCATACTTTTACTATTTTATGCACTCCGTTTCGTTGAAATTCTATTCTAAATCATAAAGCCTAATCATTCCCCACAAAACTTTTTAAAAATGTCGACCGTGACTCGGTTTTTTTACCACATACTTCAAACGTCCCAAATTTGGGTTTTCGAATTAGGTTTCGATTTGAAGGACTCTTTGACTGTTTTGATGCACTCCGCTTGTTGGAAATTCTTTTCTACATCATCAAGCCCAATCATTCCCTACAAAAGTTTTAAAAATGTCGACCGTGACTCGGGTTTTTCAGCACGTACTTCAAATGTCCCTGATGAGTGTTTCGAAATAGGGTTCGATTTGAAGCACTCTTTTACTATTTTATGTAATACATTTCTTTTAAATTCTATTATAAATCAACAAGCCTAATCATTCCTCACAAAAGTTTTAAAAAACGTCGACCGTGACTCGGTTTTTTTAGCACGTACTTCAAACGTCCCTGATTA
>NW_019274546.1:0-2360 GCF_002738345.1 Cucurbita maxima | reverse complement strand
CGTGACTCGGTTTTTTTATCACGTACTACAAACTTCCCTGTTTGGGTTTCCGAACAAGGGTTCCATTAGAAGAACTCTTTTACTGTTTTACGCACTCCGTTTCTTAGAAATAATATTCTAAATCGTCAAGCCTTTTCATTCCTCACAAGAGTTTCGAAAAACGAAGATCGTGACTCGGTTTTTTTAGCACGTACTACAAACTTCCCTGTTTGGGTTTCCGAACAAGGGTTCCATTAGAAGAACTCTTTTACTGTTTTACGCACTCCGTTTCTTAGAAATAATATTCTAAATCATCAAGCCTTATCATTCCTCACAAGAGTTTCGAAAAACGAAGATCGTGACTCGGTTTTTGTAGCACGTACTTCAAACTTCCCTGTTTGGGTTTCCGAAGAAGGGTTAGATTTGAAGAACTCTTTTACTATTTTCTGCACTCCGTTTCTTAGGAATAATATTCTAAATCATCAAGCCTTATCATTCCTCACAAGAGTTTCGAAAGACGAAGATCGTGACTCGGTTTTTTTAGCACGTACTTCAAACTTCCCAGATTTGGGTTTCCGAACAAGGGTTCCATTAGAAGAACTCTTTTACTGTTTTACGCACTCCGTTTCTTAGAAATAATATTCTAGATCGTCAAGCCTTATCATTCCTCACAAGAGTTTCGAAAAACGAAGATCGTGACTCGGTTTTTGTAGCACGTACTTCAAACTTCCCTGTTTGGGTTTCCGAAGAAGGGTTAGATTTGAAGAACTCTTTTACTTTTTTCTGCACCAAACTTCCCTGTTTGGGTTTCCGAAGAAGGGTTAGATTTGAAGAACTCTTTTACTTTTTTCTGCACTCCATTTCCCTGTTTGGGTTTCCGAAGAAGGGTTAGATTTGAAGAACTCTTTTACTTTTTTCTGCACTCCATTTCTTAGAAATATTATTCTAAATCGTCAAGCCTTATCATTCCTCACAAGAGTTTTGAAAAATGAAGATCGTGACTCAGTTTTTTAGCACGTACTACAAACTTCCCTGTTTGGGTTTCCGAAGAAGGGTTCGATTTGAAGAACTCTTTTACTGTTTTGTGCACTCCGTTTCCTAGAAATAATATTCTAAATCATCAAGCCTTATCATTCCTCACAAAACTTTCGAAAGACGTCGACCGTGACTCGGTTTTTTTAGCACGTACTACAAACTTCCCGTTTCGGGTTTCCGAAGAGGGTTCGATTTGAAGAACTCTTTTACTGTTTTCTGCATTCCGTTGCTTAGAAATAATTTTCTAAATCGTCAAGCCTTATCATTCCTCACAAGAGTTTCGAAAAACGAAGATCGTGACTCGGTTTTTTTAGCACGTACTACAAACTTCTCTGTTTGGGTTTCCGAACAAGGGTTCCATAAGAAGAACTCTTTTATTGTTTTACGCACTCCGTTTCTTAGAAATAATATTCTAGATCGTCAAGCCTTATCATTCCTCACAAGAGTTTCGAAAAACGAAGATCGTGACTCGGTTTTTTTAGCACGTACTACAAACTTCCCTGTTTGGGTTTCCGAACAAGGGTTCCATAAGAAGAACTCTTTTATTAGTTTACGCACTCCGTTTCTTAGAAATAATATTCTAGATCGTCAAGCCTTATCATTCCTCACAAGAGTTTCGAAAAACGAAGATCGTGACTCGGTTTTTTTAGCACGTACTACAAACTTCCATGTTTGTGTTTCCGAAGAAGGGTTCGATTTGAAGAACTCTTTTACTGTTATCTGCACTCCGTTTGTTAGAAATAATATTCTAAATAATCAAATCTTATCATTCCTGACAAAACTTTTGACAGACGTCGACCGTGACTCGGTTCTTTTAGCACGTACTACAAACTTCCCTGTTTGGGTTTTCGAAGAAGGGTTCGATTTGAAGAACTCTTTTACTGTTTTCTGCATTCCGTTTCTTAGAAATAATTTTCTAAATCGTCAAGCCTTATCATTCCTCACAAGAGTTTCGAAAAACGAAGATCGTGACTCGGTTTTTTTATCACGTACTACAAACTTCCCTGTTTGGATTTCCGAACAAGGGTTCCATTAGAAGAACTCTTTTACTGTTTTACGCACTCCGTTTCTTAGAAATAATATTCTAAATCGTCAAGCCTTATCATTCCTCACAAGAGTTTCGAAAAACGAAGATCGTGACTCGGTTTTTTTAGCACGTACTACAAACTTCCATGTTTGGGTTTCCGAAGAAGGGTTCGATTTGAAGAACTCTTTTTCTGTTATCTGCACTCCGTTTGTTAGAAATAATATTCTAAATAATCAAATCTTATCATTCCTGACAAAACTTTTGACAGACGTCGACCGTGACTCGGTTCTTTTAGCACGTACTACAAACTTCCCTGTTT
>NW_019274545.1:0-2363 GCF_002738345.1 Cucurbita maxima | reverse complement strand
GATGTCAATTCGTATGGCAATGTGGACTCGACTCAGGATGAGGATTCCACTTTTCATACTGTTGCTATGAGCTGAAAGAGCTGGTAAGCTATCTCACTAAACGAAAAGAAAAAGCACATACGGGTTGGCCTCGTTACAAGTGGCGGGGGCTAGCCAAAGAACGTCAGTCGAAAAGAAAAAGCACATACGGGTTGGCCTCGTTACAAGTGGCGGGGGCTAGCCAAAGAACGTCAGTCGAACTAGGTTAGGACCCTTGATCTGGTTCAGCTAGGTTCTTTCATGCAAAAATGTATGTGTATCAGTATCTTCTTTTTGTTTATACGTTTGGAGAAACCTGCTAAGCCCGCCTTTCTTATCTAGTGTGATTCAATCTTTCAGCTCAAACTTTCCTCTCGTCCGACAGAAAAGGTAGGAGTATGACTACCTTTTCCTTTTCTTGCCTGAGCCAAGGGATCATTCAGTTTCTACCAAAAAGTTTGTTATCTTTTAGTTGCTGTAATCGAATGTATTTCTCATTTCATGTTAGATCCTCCAAGAGCTTCCTAGTCCGTAGTAGACGAAACCTTGGACTTCTATTGGACTTATAGCATTGCCTGGTGAGCTCGCCATTAAGAGTTGGCCTTACAGGAGATCGAGCAGCCTTTCTTTCCTTGCCTGGTATGCTTTCCTGCTTATCGTGTAACTAGCCAACTAGCCAAACTAAGAGGGAGAGGGATCATGTCAATCAATTTGTATGTACATTTTGTCCGTCCTGTACTTGCCAGCTTAGCTTTCTTAGCCAACATCTCCGGTTTCCCCCGAACCAAGAGGTTCGCTTATCCATACCCAACAGTCACACTTTCAGCTGAAAGACTTATTTTTTTTTCATAAAGTCGGTTCATAGATCAAGAAAGAATGCAGCTGCTTACAGGGACGGTTACGCGATACGTCTTTTCATACACGCCTTTTCTTTAACCCTGCTATCAACCGAGCCATTCTCGTTTGTTTCTTTAGGGGGTCTCCCCATCGTAGATTACTCGGATTGGTTCTCGCATCCCTGTGCCAAAAAGTATGGGCGAGTTTGATTTGAGCGTTCATCGATTGGGTGGATCCATATGCTCCGGAGGGGTGAGACGAGGTGTAGCGCATCTGTTTTGGGTATGTTGTCCGCTAAAGGTTTTAGGAAATGAGTACAAATTTTCTACATAGGTCATCTGTGGTCACAATCCTTTTAAGGAAGATGCTCCCAAATAATCGGTGAACAATAGCCTTTAAAAAAGTTTCAGAGAGCAAGAAGAGATAGAACAGAGAATAGGAGTGAGTCGTGCAAGGAAGAAGGAACAAGTAGGTTTAATTTGGGTTCGTTTGAACTAAAACACAAACCAAAATTTTTCAAACGAACCCAAATTTAAGACTCTCTAGCCCAAAGTCCATATGTGGTAAAAAAAAAAAAACTTTCGTGGCCCAACCCTTATTCGTAGTCCATATCCAACCATTTCTTTTTCAACCTACACATATGCTCCATGCCAAACTCACGTAACTAGTCAGAAGATGCGGCCCACAATTGAAAGGAAGACAAGTGTCACAATCTCACTCTTGCAGTAGTGTGACAATAATTATGTGACATTTGTTCTAATCCAGTGAACAAGTCAACCATGCAAAATTCAGACTGAACGAACAATAGTAGTGTATGCTTAAATCACATTTAAAAGAAATATTTTAGAAAACGTGAGCGAGGAAAGACGTTAAAAACAATTTGAAATAGAGCAATGTTATAAGCTAAAAGTGAATAAACAACAACTGGTCACGTTCTCCTATAGTACATTTTGGGACATTTTAGTTATGATGAGTGTAGATATGATTTTGAGGACTAATCATACACACCGTATGATTAATCTGGTTGACGCTGTCTAGAAACATGACATTCAACATCATCAAAGAGAAGACGACATCGGGCCTATTGAAGGTGTTGTCAAATATGTACGAAAATACGTCGGCTATGAACAAGGTGTATTTGATGCAGAGGTTGTTCAATCTACAAATGTCGATATGTTGCAAATCATATAAATTAGTTCAACATGATTGTAAGACAATTGAGTTGGGTGGAAATTATGTTAAAAAATGAAATTAAACCATTGATTTTTGTGTAATCTTTACTCGAGTCGTGGTATACTGTTGTTGCTGCAATCAACAGTTCACAAGGATCTAATAAATTGAAATTTAATGAAATTCAAGATGTCACCGAAAGCCCAAACGAGAAATTGGAGATTCATCCGACAATGCTCTCATTGTAGATCGAAGGGGAAGAAGTAAATCAAAGAGCCCAAACAAACATGGGCGATCAAAATTAAGAAACCGTGAAAAATCTCCAAACAAACAAAACG
>NW_019274544.1:0-2364 GCF_002738345.1 Cucurbita maxima | reverse complement strand
AGTGCATCAAAACAGTAAAAGAGTCCTTCAAATCGAACCCTACTTCGGAAACCCAAATCTGGGACGTTTGAAGTACGTGCTCAAAAAACTGAGTCACGATCGACATTTTTAAAAAGTTTTGTGGGGATTGATTAGGCTTGATGATTTAGAATATATTTTCGAAGAAACGGAGTGCATCAAAACAGTAAAGGAATTCATAAAATCGAACCCTACTTCGAAAACCCAAATCTGGGACGTTTGGCATCAAAACAGTAAAGGAATTCATAAAATCGAACCCTACTTCGAAAACCCAAATCTGGGACGTTTGAAGTACGTTTTAAAAACACTGAGTCACGGTCACGTTTTTCAAAACTTTTGTGGGGAATGATTAGTCTTGATGATGTAGAATACAATTTCGAACAAACGGAGTGCATCAAAACAGTAAAAGAGTGCTTCAAATCGAACCGTACTTCGGAAACCCAAATCTGGGACGTTTGAAGTACGTGCTAAAAACACCGAGTCACGATCCACATTTTTAAAAAGTTTTGTGGGGAATGACTAGGCTTGATGATTTAGAATATATGTTCGAAGAAACGGAGTGCATCAAAATAGTAAAAGAGTCCTTCAAATCGAACCCTACTACGGAAACCCAAATCTGGGACGTTTGAAGTACGTGCTAAAAACACCGAGTCACGATCCACATTTTTAAAAAGTTTTGTGGGGAATGACTAGGCTTGATGATTTAGAATATATGTTCGAAGAAACGGAGTGCATCAAAATAGTAAAAGAGTCCTTCAAATCGAACCCTACTACGGAAACCCAAATCTGGGACGTTTGAAGTACGTGCTAAAAACACCGAGTCACGATCCACATTTTTAAAAAGTTTTGTGGGGAATGACTAGGCTTGATGATTTAGAATATATGTTCGAAGAAACGGAGTGCATCAAAATAGTAAAAGAGTCCTTCAAATCGAACCCTACTACGGAAACCCAAATCTGGGACGTTTGAAGTACGTGCTAAAAACACCGAGTCACGATCCACATTTTTAAAAAGTTTTGTGGGGAATGACTAGGCTTGATGATTTAGAATATATGTTCGAAGAAACGGAGTGCATCAAAATAGTAAAAGAGTCCTTCAAATCGAACCCTACTACGGAAACCCAAATCTGGGACGTTTGAAGTACGTGCTAAAAACACCGAGTCACGATCCACATTTTTAAAAAGTTTTGTGGGGAATGACTAGGCTTGATGATTTAGAATATATGTTCGAAGAAACGGAGTGCATCAAAATAGTAAAAGAGTCCTTCAAATCGAACCCTACTACGGAAACCCAAATCTGGGACGTTTGAAGTACGTGCTAAAAACACCGAGTCACGATCCACATTTTTAAAAAGTTTTGTGGGGAATGACTAGGCTTGATGATTTAGAATATATGTTCGAAGAAACGGAGTGCATCAAAATAGTAAAAGAGTCCTTCAAATCGAACCCTACTACGGAAACCCAAATCTGGGACGTTTGAAGTACGTGCTAAAAACACCGAGTCACGATCCACATTTTTAAAAAGTTTTGTGGGGAATGACTAGGCTTGATGATTTAGAATATATGTTCGAAGAAACGGAGTGCATCAAAATAGTAAAAGAGTCCTTCAAATCGAACCCTACTACGGAAACCCAAATCTGGGACGTTTGAAGTACGTGCTAAAAACACCGAGTCACGATCCACATTTTTAAAAAGTTTTGTGGGGAATGACTAGGCTTGATGATTTAGAATATATGTTCGAAGAAACGGAGTGCATCAAAATAGTAAAAGAGTCCTTCAAATCGAACCCTACTACGGAAACCCAAATCTGGGACGTTTGAAGTACGTGCTAAAAACACCGAGTCACGATCCACATTTTTAAAAAGTTTTGTGGGGAATGACTAGGCTTGATGATTTAGAATATATGTTCGAAGAAACGGAGTGCATCAAAACAGTAAAAGAGTCCTTCAAATCGAACCCTACTTCGGAAACCCAAATCTGGGACGTTTGAAGTACGTGCTCAAAAAACCGAGTCACGATCGACATTTTTAAAAAGTTTTGTGGGGAATGATTAGGCTTGATGATTTAGAATATATTTTCGAAGAAACGGAGTGCATCAAAATAGTAAAAGAGTCCTTCAAATCGAACCCTACTTCGAAAACCCAAATCTGGGACGTTTGAAGTACGTTTTAAAAACACTGAGTCACGGTCACGTTTTTCAAAACTTTTGTGGGGAATGACTAGGCTTGATGATGTAGAATACAATTTCGAACAAACGGAGTGCATCAAAACAGTAAAAGAGTGCTTCAAATCGAACCGTACTTCGGAAACCCAAATCTGGGACGTTTGAAGTACGTGCTAAAAAAAC
>NW_019274543.1:1822-2366 GCF_002738345.1 Cucurbita maxima | reverse complement strand
CATTGGATGTCATTGTGGCATCACACATATTGGTTCCTCATCTCCCTCTGAATCTGCTGCTTTTTGAGGATCTGGAAATCCCTTTAAGATCTGCTGAGTATAGTTCGAGGTTGAGATTTGTTCAAAACACTCTTAAACACGTCTTTAATGATTCGAAAGCAAGGATATTGTGTGAAACCCTACTCGGTGGGCTGAATCAACATCCAGCCACTCTAATGCCGTCATTTGTGTGCATTATTTCATTCAGTGTCACAACCTAACTATGAGGAGAGTAGGTTGTGACCCTCACGTTGCGACGAGAGAAGTGGTTACCCTCAAGTAGCGCTCATCCGGCCACGCGAGGACTAGACGAGCGCTATGATGCGACCAAAGGAGATGGTGCACCACTTAAACTAGTCGTCATCATCCTCGATGACCTACTTGGGAGCACAACCACTCCTTGGATTGTGACACTCAGAATGAGCTCGGCAACAAATCAATTTCACCAAAATTACTATTTCTAAAACTATTTTCAAACATGCTTGAGATCGTTTTGAAGAGATCT
>NW_019274543.1:1177-1773 GCF_002738345.1 Cucurbita maxima | reverse complement strand
ATGCAGTTGCTCCTTAGATAACATAGCGACCTCCCAGTTTCCAAGTCTGATCTTGCTGGGTTTTGGAAGCTACAAAGTTCAATAAATTTGAGTAGAGACGAGGGTAAAAGCCCAAGCCCACCGCTAGCAATATTGTTGCATATCACCGTCAGCCTCACGGTTTTAAAACGAGTTTATTAGGAAGAGGTTTCTACACCCTTATAA
This sequence comes from Cucurbita maxima, assembly GCF_002738345.1. Classification (NCBI taxonomy): domain Eukaryota; kingdom Viridiplantae; phylum Streptophyta; class Magnoliopsida; order Cucurbitales; family Cucurbitaceae; genus Cucurbita; species Cucurbita maxima. The sequence goes on along the minus strand of NW_019274543.1, from coordinate 1,569 downwards.
AGAATGTTTCGTTCTCCTCTCCAACCGATGTGGAATCTCACAATCCACCCCTTTGGAGGCTAGTGTCCTCACTGGTACACCACTTGGTGTCTAACTCTGATAACATTTGTAACAGTCTAAGCCAAACGCTAGTAGATATTGTCCGCTTTGGCCTATTACATATCACCGTCAACCTCATGCTTTTAAAACACGTCTATTAGGAAGAGGTTTTCACACCTTTATAAAGAATGTTTTGTCCCCCCTCCAACTGATGTGAGATCTCACTATCAGATTTTGATCTACAAATTGCTTGAGGTCACGATCTCTATGAACATTCACTCAAAACTAACGGTAATGGAATATAAAGAGAGAATATATCAACCTCTTTGGATATGAGCGCCTCAGTTAAAGAT
>NW_019274543.1:0-916 GCF_002738345.1 Cucurbita maxima | reverse complement strand
GATGAATTCATCTCAAATGAGTCAAAAACAGTAAAAATTAGTGTTTTGATCAACATATTTCAGGGAATCCGCGAACAAAGTAAACAGGGAATCAGCCTCCTTGCTGGTGACTCTTTCTGGTGACTCTGTTACCATTGTAACGGTCCAAGATCACCGCTAGCAAATATTGTCTTCTTTGAACTTTCTCTTCTGGGCTTCCCCTCAAGGTTTTTAAAACGCGTCTGCTAGGGAGAGGTCTCCACACCCTTATAAAGAATGTTTCGTTCTCCTCCCCAACCGATGTGGGATTTCACAATCCACTCCATTTGGGACCCAGCATCCTTGTTGGCACACCGCCTCATGTCCACCCCCTTCGGAGCTCAGCCTCCTCGCTGGCACATCACCTGGTGTCTGGCTCTGATACCATTTGTAACGGCCCAAGCCTACCACTAGCAAATGTTGTTCTCTTTGGGTTTTCCCTTTCGAGGTTCCTCTCAAGATTTTTAAAACGTGTCTGCTAGGAAAAGGCTTTCACACCCTTATAAAGAATATTTCGTTCTACTCCCTAACCAATGTGGGATCTCACACAAGCAAGACCGCGAAAGAAACATTTTCTGCCCTTTCAAGAACTTGCCCCTTCTCTCTCTCTCTGAAAGACTGATTTCTTAATTCATTTAACCATCTGCTAACAATGGGTAGTGTGAGCTAATCATTACAGAACATGAACTGATATAGCAATTAACTAACCCTAAGATTCTGAAACTTCAACAGATTCAATGTATGCTTGAGAGAGTTCACCTACTAACTTAGCTGTTAGCAACATGTTTAATCAAATTTGATTGAGCATAATAGAGTTTAATCAACGGCGAAATGAACATTTTCATGCATTTTCACCCCATAAATCTTTGTGTCTTTTTGTTTATTTTATGTTTGTGGT
>NW_019274542.1:0-2366 GCF_002738345.1 Cucurbita maxima | reverse complement strand
AGAGCCCGCGTCGACCTTTTATCTAATAAATGCATCCCTTCCAGAAGTCGGGGTTTGTTGCACGTATTAGCTCTAGAATTACTACGGTTATCCGAGTAGCAAATACCATTAAACAAACTATAACTGAGTTAATGAGCCATTCGCAGTTTCACAGTCTGAATTAGTTCATACTTACACATGCATGGCTTAATCTTTGAGACAAGCATATGACTACTGGCAGGATCAACCAGGTAGCATTCCAACACGACGTTGCAAACCGGCATGCCACCACATTTCACCACCCTCCCCCTCTAAATGGAGCGTGAGAGAGGCAACAGCGGCGGCAACGCAAGAGCAAGCGTCATTCTTTCATGCTTCGTTTAGCAATAATACATAGACAACATTGTTCCAGGGGTTTTCCCAAGCACATCATGCCGCCAGATGCACGGCATCCGAGAGTGCAAGCAACCGACACACATTTCGCAACAACCCATTCAAAAGGTTTGAAGCGATATGCAAAGCGGGCTTCCAAGTTCGTCATGCACCCAACAAGGGTGCCGACAGAAAGGGACTAACAAGACTCGATGCCTACCGGTGCACGAGGTAATCTGTGCAAGAACCAACGGACTACGGTCACTCAAAATACTTTGGGACACACCAATGAGGAGGGGATGTCGCCTACAGTTTGATGCCCGAGAATCAAGCCTACAGACCCAAGCAACCAAATCGCCACTCATGCGCCGTACGCTAAAACGACCTTGGACGACGATCGACTATTCACACCCACCGCGAGCGGGGGTTCAAAATCATCATTCGAAGCCAAGCCCAAAGCGTCATGCGCGGTCAGGCCATCAACCATCCTAGAGACGGCCAGAGTTTGAAGGAAGCATCGCAACCATCCGTGCAAAGCGAGGCTCACGTCGCACGCCCGAAGGCACTTGACTCCGCCCAACCGTGCACGTTCTGCCAACACGCAACCTTCAAAACATAGGGCTGCCCCAAGGATGGCCCGACGGCGTCACCACAACGTCGCACGCTCGACGAGGCTCATGTTGGACGCCCGAAGGCACCCAACTCCACCCCACCTTGCACGCTTTGTTGTCGTTCCGACCATCCACCATCCCGAAGGCAGCACAAGTTCGAAGGCCACATTCCATGCTCAACTAGTCTCATGTCGCACGCCCAAAGGCACCCGATTCCAACCAGCCGAACATGTTCTGGCACCACAGGCCTTCAAAACATAGGGCTGCCCCAAGGATGGCCCGACGACGTCACCACAACGCCGCACGCTCGACGAGGATCATGTTGGACGCCCGAAGGCACCCAACTCCACCCCACCTTGCACGCTTTGTCGTCGTTCCGACCATCCACCATCGCGAAGGCAGCACAAGTTAGAAGGCCACATTCCATGCCCAACTAGTCTCATGTCGCACGCCCACGGTCGTTTGACTCCGCCCCACCAAGCATGTTCTGTCACCACGCAGCCTTCAAAACATAAAGCTAGCCCTAGGAAGGGAGGCATGCCACAACGACGTCCCACACTCAACGAGGTTCATGCCGCACACCCGAAGGCACCCAGCTCCACCCCACCTTGCATGTTTCATCATCGTACCAGCAGCCATCCACAGTCCTCACACCAGAGATTCCCAGTCAGAAGGCAACATTGCAACGTTCCGCGCTCAACGAGGCTCATGTCGCACGCCCAAAGGCACCCGATTCCAACCAGCCGAACATGTCCTGGCACCACAGGCCTTCAAAACATAGGGCTGCCCCAAGGTTGGCCCGACGGCGTCACCACAACGCCGCACGCTCGACGAGGCTCATGTTGGACGCCCGAAGGCACCCAACTCCACCCCACCTTGCACGCTTTGTCGTCGTTCCGACCATCCACCATCCCGAAGGCAGCCCAAGTTAGAAGGCAACATCGCAACAGTCCCATCTCAACAAGGATCACGTTGCACGCCCGAAGGCGCGACCGACAAATACCTCGAACCCGCAAGTTTCGCCACCGCACCGCCGCCGTCAACCGCCGTCGTCCGCCATCCACCACCCCCACACCCCAAGCATATGCCCATGTGCGGCGCATAGTGCTTGGGGCGTGGGGGTGGCGGAGAATATAGGGGGCGCCCCCGTGGCCAGCCCATGCAGACTAGTCACCCCCCTATATAGTACATTTTGAGGCATTTTTGGTCTGCCAGGCCTAGACACGATTTTTCTGAGGCGTCATACGGTCGAATATCTCGAGTTTTACAATGTTTTATTCCAGGAACTCGATTGATTCATGAATGGGACATTCTAATGGATCTATAAATCAAGTTTCATAATTTTTCAACCAACCAATTTTTTTTAATGAATTTTTAAATATTAAATAACGAGAAATTAGAAAA
>NW_019274541.1:0-2357 GCF_002738345.1 Cucurbita maxima | reverse complement strand
ATGCCCAATTAGCTCAGTTGTAAGATTATTGTTTTAAAAACGTGGACGTCGTAGGTTCGACAATTCCATAGAACAAGTTTTTTTAATTCTTCATAATATCTTTTCATGATACAGGGTTACAACAGTATGAAATTTAAACCGATGATACGGCCGTTCAAAATTTTCTTTAGATCTGAGTCGTTCGATATGTTCTTACATGAAGGATGAAATTCGAGGATTTCTGAGAGTCATTTCAGGAACAAGAAGGAGGTAAATGAACTTATTTTGGCCGTTCGATATGTTCTTTTACGAAAGATGAAATTCGAGTATTTCTCAGAGTCTTTTCACGAACAAGGAGGTAAATGAACTCACTTTGAAGGCCAGATTCAGTATTGCGACTCTCATGAGAGAAAATTTTTCGGCAAGCCACGTGTCAACTTGTGGGAAGGAAAGCGCGTGAGAAAGCCGGCAAGCCAAGTGTCAACTTGCCGGAGGGAAAGCGTGTCAGACAGCCTGAGGGACACGTCTTAACGATAGGGTAGAATAACACGTCAAGTGCATTGTTAGGCGAGAAAATCTATGGCCTATTAGCTCAGTTGGTTAGAGCGTCGTGCTAATAACGCGAAGGTCGCAGGCGAGAAAATCTATGGCCTATTAGCTCAGTTGGTTAGAGCGTCGTGCTAATAACGCGAAGGTCGCAGGTTCGACACCTGCATGGGCCAATTTCCCTCATTTTTAATTATATATTTTCATTATACGAGTTAAAACACTACGATTTTTAGAAGATAATGACTTTTTTAAGTTTATTATGCATAAAGTTACGTAAACGAAACTCGATTGGCTGGATTAGAAGCTAACGATCTATAATGTGCATAAAATCTGTGCCCAATTAGCTCAGTTGTAAGATTATCGTGTTAAAAACGTGGAGGTCGTAGGTTCGACAATTACATAGGCTTAGTTTTATTAATTATTCATAATATATTTACATGATACGGGGTTACAACACTACGAACTTTAAACCGATGATACGGTCGTTCACAGTTTTTCTTTAGAGGATTTATGAGAGTCATTTCAGGAACAAGAAGTTGGTAAATGAACTAGTTTTGGCCGTTCGATATGTTCTTTTATGAAAGATGAAATTTGAGGATTTCTTAGAGTCTTTTCACGAACAAGGAGGAACAAGAAGTTGGTAAATCAAGAAGTTGGTAAATGGACTAGTTTTGGCCGTTCGATATGTTCTTGTTGGTAAATGAACTAGTTTTGGCTGTTCGATATGTTCTTTTATGAAATATTAAATTTGAGGATTTCTTAGAGTCTTTTCACGAACAAGGAGGTAAATGAACTCACTTTGAAGGCCAAATTCAGTATTTCGACTCTCATGAGAGAAAATTTTTCGTCAAGCCACGTGTCAACTTGTGGGGAAGGAAAGCGCGTGAGACAGCAGGCAAGCCACGTGTCAACTTGCGGGAGGGAAAGCGTGTCAGACAGCCTGAGGGACACGTATTGACGATTGGGTGGAATAACGCGTCAGGCGCATTGTTAGGCAAGAAAGTCAATGGCCTATTAGCTTAGTTGGTTAAAGCGTTGTGCAAATAGCGTGGAGGTCGCAAGTTTGACACTTGAATGGACCAATTTCATTCATTTTTAATTATATCTTATCAAGATACGAGTTAAAACACTACGAACATTAGAAGAGAATGACTTTTTTAAGTTTATTATGCATAAAGTTATGTAAACAAAACTCGATTGGCAGTATTAAGAGCTAACGACCTATAAGGTGCATAAAACCTATGCCCAATTAGCTCAGTTGTAAGATTATTGTTTTAAAAACGTGGACGTCGTAGGTTCGACAATTCCATAGAACAAGTTTTTTTAATTCTTCATAATATCTTTTCATGATACAGGGTTACAACAGTACGAACTTTAAACCGATGATACGGCCGTTCAAAATTTTCTTTAGATCTGAGTCGTTCGATATGTTCTTACATGAAGGATGAAATTCGAGGATTTCTGAGAGTCATTTCAGGAACAAGAAGGAGGTAAATGAACTCACTTTGAAGGCCAGATTCAGTATTGCGACTCTCATGAGAGAAAATTTTTCGGCAAGCCACGTGTCAACTTGTGGGAAGGAAAGCGCGTGAGAAAGCCGGCAAGCCAAGTGTCAACTTGCCGGAGGGAAAGCGTGTCAGACAGCCTGAGGGACACGTCTTAACGATAGGGTAGAATAACACGTCAAGTGCATTGTCAGGCAAGAAAATCTATGGCCTATTAGCTCAGTTGGTTAGAGTGTCGTGCTAATAACGCGAAGGTCGCAGGTTCGAGACCTGCATGGGCCAATTTCCCTCATTTTTAATTATATCTTTTCATTATACGAGTTA
>NW_019274540.1:0-2300 GCF_002738345.1 Cucurbita maxima | reverse complement strand
AATAAACTAATTACTACAAGTTCTTTTTATGCATCTTATTTTGATCTAGCACATAAAGTAATTACTGAGTTTGACAAAATTGAAATAAAATCAAATAAAATCACTCAAACAAATCAATAAAATTGAAAAAAAATAAGCCTTATGACACTTCCTTCAACTCCAAGGGGCGGTAAACCAAGGATTCCTTCGCCCAAGACCCATGATCCAACTCCCAACATGGAATTGATAAGCTATAGAATCATTCCAAGAACTTCAATGGATGGGTTACAAACTCACATTACCAATCTCGACAACTGGATGTGTCATCGGCGTTAGAAGAACGACTGCATCAGAGCAAGTCCATGGGGATAGAAGATCCCGTTGAAGGATGATAGACCAACCGTAATCTTCAGCCCAACGAGCCAAGTTTTTGTAGAAGCAAGAACCCTTGTATTAAAGAAATTAACATCTTCTTATACAAAATTTGGATAAACCAAGAGATAAAGCTAGAATTAGATTATGAGATCCAAGAGTCAAAAGCAAGATTTGGCAAGACATAAACTAGAATTAGATTATGAGATCCAAGAGTGAGAAGCAAGATTTGGAACCTTTTTCAAAATTGAGTCACTCCACAATCGAACTTGATCAAGGCTTGACTCAATAACTCAGATGCAATCTACCACAAGAATTGCATCAAACATAAAAACGACAAAGATATGTTCAGATTTCTATAAGGGGGAACGTCTCAACTTAAGAGATCAATTTCATTGATCACAAATATGCTTTTACATAATAATTTGTTATAGTCTCCCCACAAAAAAAAAAAAAAAAATAGTGCCCCTGATTTAATCTCGATCCCTTTAAATCTCCACAGAAGACCAAGTCAATTTGAGCATTACAAACTTTATGAAATTAAAATAATAAATAAAGTTTTCTAACCACTCATGAAATGATGCTTGCAACTTCATCCGCTACTTAAACCGTGCAAATATTTACTTATGAAATGACGGTTGAACCTTGCCTATCCAATTTTGTAGATGAAGTATGAATGCTTGTTGAATCTTCTTGGCCTTGGGTTGTGTAATAGGTCCAGTTGGAACACCGTGATTCTTATCATCATTCCCCTCTTTAAAAGGATTCGTCCTCGAATCAGAAAAATCATCACCTACATCAAAAGAACTCAACTCAGTAACATTGAAAGTAGAATGTACACCGTGATTCTTATCATCATCCCCCTCTTCAGGATTCGTCCTCGAATCGGAAAAATCATCACCTACATCAAAGGGACTCAACTTAGCAACATTGAAAGTATAATGTATTGACAATTCTATGGGACGATCAATTTTATTGTTTCATGCAATCAAATGAGTCATTTTACTAATTGTCTTACGGATCATTTATAGTCAAATAAAGAATTAGAAATCCACGCTATCTTTAGATCTACAGACTCACTCCCAATTGAATTGAGCTATCTATGGTTAACATTATAATGAAAGTTCATCAGTAAAATTATTTACGCTAATTCATTGAAACTTTAAAAAGAAATCATCTCTAAATTTCGATAAGATAGTAAGTTATACTAATTGAATCAGGTGTGGTGAAGGTCGAACAAACACGTGACCTTCAAATCTTCAATATTACGCTCTCCCAACTAAGTTATCCCCCTTAACATTGAAAATGAAAATTTGGAAATTTTAAAAAGAAATAATCACTAAATTTAGATTATATAGTAATTTTAAAAAGAAATAATCACTAATTTTAGATTGAATATTCGAGTTATGCAAGTTAGTCAACTTGAATTAGGTGCGGTGAACGTGGATCAAACACGTGACTTTTAGATCTTCATTGGTGCTCTCCAAACTGAGCTATCCTGCTAACATTAAAAATAAAAATTCATCGGTAATTTTAGATTGAATATTCGAGTTATGCAACTTAGTCAACTTGAATCTCCCGCTAACATTAAAAATAAAAATTCATTAGTAAAAGTCAAGTAATTTTAAAAAGAAATAATCACTAATTTTAGAGTGAATATTCAGGTTATGTAAGTTAGTCAACTTGAATCTACAGCTAACATTAAAAATAAAAATATTTTCACTACTTCATTGAGATTTTAAAAAATTGAATAGTCAGGAGTCGAGTTATGTGACTTGAATCAGGTGCGGTGAACGTGGATCGAACACGTGACCTTCAGATTTTGAGTCTGATGCTCTCAAAACTGAGTTATCCTCACTAATATTTGAAAAAAAAAAATCGTAAGTAAAGGTATTTCCGCTAATTCATTATATTTTAAAAAGAAATAATCACTAATTTTAGATTGAATA
>NW_019274539.1:663-2368 GCF_002738345.1 Cucurbita maxima | reverse complement strand
TGGCTTGATGATGTAGAATATTATTTCTAAGAAACGGAGTGCATAAAACAGTAAAAGAGTTCTTCAAATTGAACCCTTCTTCGGAAACTAAAACAGGGAAGTTTGTAGTACGTGCTAAAAAAACCGAGTCACGGTCGTCGTTTGACAAGTGTTTTGTGAGGAATGATATGGCTTGATGATGTAGAATATTATTTCTATGAAACTGAGTACATAAAACAGTAAAATAGTTCTTCAAATGGAACCCTTTTTCGGAAACCAAAACAGGGAAGTTTTTAGTACGTGCTAAAAAAACCGAGTCACGGTCGTCGTTTGACAAGTGTTTTGTGAGGAATGATATGGCTTGATGATGTAGAATATTATTTCTAAGAAACGGAGTGCATAAAACAGTAAAAGAGTTCTTCAAATTAAACCCTTCTTCGGAAACCCAAACAGGGACGTTTTTAGTACGTGATAAAAAACCGAGTCACGGTCGACGTTTGTCAAAACTTTTGTGAGGAATGATGTGGCATGATGATGTAGAATATTATTTCTAAGAAACTGAGTGCATAAAACAGTAAAATAGTTCTTCAAATGGAACCCTTCTTCGGAAACCCAATCAGGGAACTTTTTAGTACGTGCTAAAAAAACCGAGTCACGGTCGTCGTTTGACAAGTGTTTTGTGAGGAATGATATGGCTTGATGATGTAGAATATTATTTCTATGAAACGGATTGCATAAAACAGTAAAAGAGTTCTTCAAATCAAACCCTTCTTCGGAAACCCAAACAGGGAAGTTTTTAGTACGTGCTAAAAAACCGAGTCACGGTCGTCGTTTGACAAGTGTTTTGTGAGGAATGATATGGCTTGATGATGTAGAATATTATTTCTAAGAAACGGAGTGCATAAAAAAGTAAAAGAGTTCTTCAAATCGAACCCTTCTTCGGAAACCCAAACAGGGAAGTTTGTAGTACGTGCTAATAAAACCGAGTAACGGTCGTCGTTTGTCAAAAGTTTGGTGAGGAATGATATGGCTTGATGATGTAGAATATTATTTCTAAGAAACGGAGTTCATAAAAGAGTAAAATAGTTCTTCAAATCGAACCCTTCTTCGGAAACCCAAACAGGGAAGTTTGTTGTACGTGCTAAAAAAACCGAGTCACGGTCGTCGTTTGACAAGTGTTTTGTGAGGAATGATATGGCTTGATGATGTAGAATATTATTTCTAAGAAACGGAGTGCATAAAAAAGTAAAAGAGTTCTTCAAATCGAACCCTTCTTCGGAAACCCAAACAGGGAAGTTTGTAGTACGTGCTAAAAAAACCGAGTCACGGTCGTCGTTTGACAAGTGTTTTGTAAGGAATGATATGGCTTGATGATGTAGAATATTATTTCTAAGAAACGGAGTGCATAAAACAGTAAAAGAGTTCTTCAAATGGAACCCTTCTTCGGAAACCCAAACAGGGAAGTTTGTGGTACGTGCTAATAAAATCGAGTAACGGTCGTCGTTTGACAAGTGTTTTGTGAGGAATGATATGGCTTGATGATGTAGAATATTATTTCTAAGAAACGGAGTGCATAAAACAGTAAAATAGTTCTTCAAATGGAACCCTTCTTCGGAAACCCAAACAGGGAAGTTTTTAGTACGTTATAAAAAAACCGAGTCACGGTCGTCGTTTGAAAAGTGTTTTGTGAGGAATGATATGGCTTGATGATGTAGAATATTATTTC
>NW_019274539.1:0-289 GCF_002738345.1 Cucurbita maxima | reverse complement strand
TTTGTGAGGAATGATATGGCTTGATGATGTAGAATATTATTTCTAAGAAACTGAGTGCATAAAACAGTAAAATAGTTCTTCAAATGGAACCCTTCTTCGGAAACCCAAACAGGGAAGTTTTTAGTACGTGCTAAAAAAACCGAGTCACGGTCGTCGTTTGAAAAGTGTTTTGTGAGGATTGATATGGCTTGATGATGTAGAATATTATTTCTAAGAAACGGAGTGCATAAAACAGTAAAAGAGTTCTTCAAATGGAACCCTTCTTCGGAAACCCAAACAGGGAACTTTT
>NW_019274538.1:2105-2370 GCF_002738345.1 Cucurbita maxima | reverse complement strand
AGGTTAAGGCATGGCATTTCTGTACGGCTAACGATGGCATCGCAACTCGAGATCATGGCACCTGCATAGGATAATGGTATTTATTTTCTTAGACTTAGGCTAGAATAGGATGTTTTAAACTTAAAACACTTATTTATTTTATTTTGGGTCTTTTGTTGTGTCATTTTAAAGATGTTTTCGAAACACGTAAGTCCATGGCTGTGTTTTAAGTTAAACGTTATGTTTTATAGAATTTAAATGAAGGCTTCCGCATTCAATGTTTATT
>NW_019274538.1:0-1770 GCF_002738345.1 Cucurbita maxima | reverse complement strand
TTTTAAGCTACTAAATGTTAGTGTATGCGTGAAAATGATTTTGCTAAGCAAGATCATATGTTTTAGTTAGACGTCTTAAACATAGATAAACTACACAGTCTTATGAACATAGAGATGAGAATGAATGTACCAATGCATAGAGTAAGTAGTTTCAAATGGAATTAAATGACCTAAGAAGCTTCATAGATGTCAATATCTTATAGTATACTATAGATATTAAAAGTGGTAGTGTCTGAAAGAAAATTCTATAACTTTGATTTAGGTAAAGATGAAATTAAAGTATCAGTAAGAAAAAAAAATTGAGTTAGACCATAAAAGTTTAAAACATGTATACTTAAATTGATTGGTAAATGATATAAGTGTCTTTAATGGAAGATGAGCTTTGGAATTACTTAGATGTAGAAAACTTTCCTCCTTCAATCGTGGTAGCAGCATTTGTCCCATCATGTTCGCCATCAGCTCTGATATCAATTTGTTGAAATAAAATTTGCTCTAATACCAATTTTTAGAAAATAAAAGCTGCTCTGATACCGACTTGTAGAAAATGGACATTCACTCTGAAACTAACCCGTTTAGAAAACTTTGAAGGGGGTGTCGAGAGGGGAGAGACAACGAGACAGACTTCTCAAAAGCCTTTTTCGATTTCACAGAACTTTAACTCTTTCTTCTTTTTCTCTTTTTGCTTCTTTTTGCTCTATTATGACTCTTGCTCTACTTGCTCTAATATTACAATGATAAGTAAAGCCTATTTACAAATTTTCTTGCCATAACTATCCCACGTTTTCTTTACATGTTTTCTCACCCATATACTACTCATTTCCTAAAATAAGTATAGCTTTTTTACTCAATTTAAAAACTGTTTTTTTTTTCTCTCTCTCTTTCATTTAAGTTTATTTCCAACAAATATGTCATGCAGTTTATCTTCTAAACTATTTATTGGCAAAGACGATTGATACTCGCACTATAAGAAAAAGAAAAAAAAAAGAGAAACTCAATCGTTGGAAAACTCGTGAGTTTTCTAGCGACCGCCGAGTTTCGTGGACCCCACGCGAAATGATAGCCACACCTCACTCAACCTTCAACCCACAACTGCCAGAATCAATCAAAATACCTGCAAACAGAGAAAAGAAAGAAAATACGAGAGCGAGAGAGAGATTTCAGATAACTTCGGCGAGTTTTCAATTTCTTCGACGAGTCCAAAACCACCAGAAAATCGACGTCAAACGCTCAGTTACCACCATGAGAATAATCCCTAACGAAAGCACAATAACTCAAGGTATGTTTTGTACTTTTTCGTAAGCGCCATCGTCGGTAACCGAGGTCAAAAAATTGTAAACATTCTTAGATCTATGGTTTTAGGAACTTTTAGGCTACTAAACTTCGAGGAAAGAAAGAAAGAAGATAAATAAAGAGGAAAAGGAAGAGAGAGGACCGATATTAGCAACGAAAACGCCTGTTAGATAATAGCTATGTTTTTATTCCTTAAATTTCGTTAGTTGTTTTTTACTTTTGAACATCTGAATTAACGCCCCCCGTTTAATGGAAGAGCATATTTTTTGCTGGCCATTTTGACCAATTTTTTGGGCGCAAGGTTTATGCCACTACTGCTAAATCTAGGATAGGTTTGTTATTGAAATACGTGAAACTAAATGAAATAATAACCATCGGTTCTTCAGCAAATATTTCTCTCCTTTCTTTTTTCGTTATTTTTTTCCTCGAAGAAGTTTTCCTTCAGCCGATTTTTACACGTCGACGTTTTCCTCACTATTG
>NW_019274537.1:0-2371 GCF_002738345.1 Cucurbita maxima | reverse complement strand
GAAGCACTCTTTTACTGTTTTGATGCACTCCGTTGGTTCGAAATTGTATTCTACATCTACAAGCCTATTCATTCCCCACAAAACTTCCAACAAACGTCGACCGTGACTCGGTTTTTTTAGCACGTACTTCAAACGTCCCAGATTTGGGTTTCCGAAGTAGGGCTCATTTTGAAGCACACTTTTACTATTTTATGCACTCCGTTTCGTTGAAATTCTATTCTAAATCATAAAGCCTAATCATTCCCCACAAAACTTTTTAAAAATGTCGGCCGTGACTCGGTTTTTTTACCACGTACTTCAACCGTCCCAAATTTGGGTTTTCGAATTAGGTTTCGATTTGAAGGACTCTTTTACTGTTTGGATGCACTCCGCTTGTTGGAAATTCTTTTCTACATCATCAAGCCTAATCATTCCCTACAAAAGTTTTAAAAATGTCGACCGTGACTCGGGTTTTTTAGCACGTACTTCAAACGTCCCTGATTAGTGTTTCGAAGTAGGGTTCGATTTGAAGCAATCTTTTACTATTTTATGCACTATGATTCTTCAAAATTCTACTCTAAATCATTATGCCGAATCATTCCCCACAAAAGTTTTGAAAAACGTCGACCGTGACTCGGTTTTTTAGCACGTACTTCAAACGTCCCAGATTTGGGTTTTCGAAGTAGGGTTCGATTTGAAGCACTCTTTTACTGTTTTGATGCACTCCGTTGGTTCGAAATTGTATTCTACATCTACAAGCCTATTCATTCCACACAAAACTTAAAACAAACGTCGACCGTGACTCGGTTATTTTAGCACGTACTTCAAACGTCCCAGATTTGGGTTTCCGAAGTAGGGCTCATTTTGAAGCACACTTTTACTATTTTATGCACTCCGTTGGTTCGAAATTGTACTCTACATCTACAAGCCTATTCATTCCCCACAAAACTTCCAACAAACGTCGACCGTGACTCGGTTTTTTAGCACGTACTTCAAACGTCCCTGATTAGGGTTTCGAAGTAGGGTTCGATTTGAAGCACTCTTTTACTGTTTTGATGCACTCCGTTGGTTCGAAATTGTACTCTACATCTACAAGCCTATTCATTCCCCACAAAACTTCCAACAAACGTCGACCGTGACTCGGTTTTTTAGCACGTACTTCAAACGTCCCTGATTTGGGTTTTCGAAGTAGGGTTCGATTTGAAGCACTCTTTTACTGTTTTGATGCACTCCGTTGGTTCGAAATTGTATTCTACATCTACAAGCCTATTCATTCCCCACAAAACTTCCAACAAACGTCGACCGTGACTCGGTTTTTTAGCACGTACTTAAAACTTCCCAGATTTGGGTTTCCGAAGTAGGGCTCATTTTGAAGCACACTTTTATTATTTTATGCACTCCGTTTCGTTGAAATTCTATTCTAAATCATAAAGCCTAATCATTCCCCACAAAACTTTTTAAAAATGTCGGCCGTGACTCGGTTTTTTTACCACATACTTCAAACGTCCCAAATTTGGGTTTTCGAATTAGGTTTCGATTTGAAGGACTCTTTTACTGTTTGGATGCACTCCGCTTGTTGGAAATTCTTTTCTACATCATCAAGCCTAATCATTCCCTTTTACTGTTTGGATGCACTCCGCTTGTTGGAAATTCTTTTCTACATCATCAAGCCTAATCATTCCTTACAAAAGTTTAAAAAATGTCGACCGTGACTCGGGTTTTGTAGCACGTACTTCAAACGTCCCTGATTAGTGTTTCGAAGTAGGGTTCGATTTGAAGCAATCTTTTACTATTTTATGCACTATGATTCTTGAAAATTCTATTCTAAATCATTATGCCGAATCATTCCCAACAAAAGTTTTGAAAAATGTCGACCGTGACTCGGTTTTTTAGCACGTACTTCAAACGTCCCAGATTTGGGTTTTCGAAGTAGGGTTCGATTTGAAGCACTCTTTTACTGTTTTGATGCACTCCGTTGGTTCGAAATTGTATTCTACATCTACAAGCCTATTCATTCCCCACAAAACTTCCAACAAACGTCGACCGTGACTCGGTTATTTTAGCACGTACTTCAAACGTCCCAGATTTGGGTTTCCGAAGTAGGGCTCATTTTGAAGCACACTTTTACTATTTTATGCACTCCGTTTCGTTGAAATTCTATTCTAAATCATAAAGCCTAATCATTCCCCACAAAACTTTTTAAAAATGTCGGCCGTGACTCGGTTTTGTTACCACGTACTTCAAACGTCCCAAATTTGGCTTTTCGAATTAGGTTTCGATTTGAAGGACTCTTTTTTCTGTTTGGATGCACTCCGCTTGTTGGAAATTCTTTTCTACATCATCAAGCCTAATCATTCCCTACAAAAGTTTTAAAAATGTCGACCGTGACTCG
>NW_019274536.1:1481-2371 GCF_002738345.1 Cucurbita maxima | reverse complement strand
ACTGTTTTATGCACTCCGTTTCTTACAAATAATATTCTAAATCATCAAGCCTTATCATTCCAAACAAAACTTTCAAAAAATGTGGACCGTGACTCGGTTTTTTTAGCACGTACTAAAAACTTCCCTGTTCAGGTTTTCGTAGAAGGGTTCGATTTAACGAACTCTTTTACTGTTTTATGCACTCCGTTTCTTAGAAATAATATTCTAAATCATCAATCCTTATCATTCCTCACAAAACTTTCGAAAAATGTGGACCGTGACTCCGTTTTTTAGCACGTACTAAAAACTTCCCTGTTCGGGTTTCCGAAGAAGGGTTCGATTTAACGAACTCTTTTACTGTTTTATGCACTCCGTTTCTTAGAAATAATATTCTAAATCATCAAGCCTTATCATTCCTCACAAAACTTTCGAAAAATGTGGACCGTGACTCGGTTTTTTAGCACGTTATAAAAACTTCCCTGTTTGGGTTTCCGAAGAAGGGTTCGATTTAAAGTACTCTTTGAATTTTTTATGCACTCCGTTTCTTAGAAATTATATTCTAAATCATCAAGCCTTATCATTCAAAACAAAACTTTCGAAAAATGTGGACCGTGACTCGGTTTTTTTAGCACGTACTAAAAACTTCCCTGTTCGGGTTTCCGAAGAAGGGTTCGATTTAACGAACTCCTTTACTGTTTTATGCACTCCGTTTCTTAGAAATAATATTCTAAATCATCAAGCCTTATCATTCCTCACAAAACTTTTGAAAAATGTCGACCGTGACATGGTTTTTTTAGCACGTACTAACAACTTCCCTGTTTGGGTTTCCGAAGAAGGGTTCAGTTGACGAACTCTTTTACTGTTTTATGCACTCTGTTTCTTAGATATAATATTCTAAATCATCAAGCCTT
>NW_019274536.1:0-1049 GCF_002738345.1 Cucurbita maxima | reverse complement strand
CGGTTTTTTTAGCACGTACTAACAACTTCCCTGTTTGGGTTTCCGAAGAAGGGTTCAGTTTGACGAACTCTTTTACTGTTTTATGCACTCTGTTTCTTAGATATAATATTCTAAATCATCAAGCCTTCTCATTCCTCACAAAAATTTCGAAAAACGTCGACCGTGACTCGGTTTTTTAGCACGTACTAAAAACTTCCCTGTTTGGGTTTCCGAAGAAGGGTTCGATTTGACGAACTCTTTGACTGTTTTATGCACTCCGTTTCTTAGAAATAATATTCTAAATCATCAAGCCTTATCATTCCTCACAAAACTTTCGAAAAATGTCGACCGTTACACGGTTTTTTTAGCACGTACTAACAACTTCCCTGTTCAGGTTTTCGAAGAAGGGTTCGATTTAACGAACTCTTTTACTGTTTTATGCACTCCGTTTCTTAGAAATAATATTCTAAATCATCAAGCCTTATCATTCCTCACAAAACTTTCGAAAAATGTGGACCGTGACTCCGTTTTTTAGCACGTACTAAAAACTTCCCTGTTCGGGTTTCCGAAGAAGGGTTCGATTTAACGAACTCTTTTACTGTTTTATGCACTCCGTTTCTTAGAAATAATATTCTAAATCATCAAGCCTTATCATTCCTCACAAAACTTTCGAAAAATGTGGACCGTGACTCGGTTTTTTAGCACGTTATAAAAACTTCCCTGTTTGGGTTTCCTTTCGAAAAATGTGGACCGTGACTCGGTTTTTTAGCACGTTATAAAAACTTCCCTGTTTGGGTTTCCGAAGAAGGGTTCGAGACCGTGACTCGGTTTTTTAGCACGTTATAAAAACTTCCCTGTTTGGGTTTCCGAAGAAGGGTTCGATTTAAAGTACTCTTTGAATTTTTTATGCACTCCGTTTCTTAGAAATAATATTCTAAATCAACAAGCCTTATCATTCCAAACAAAACTTTCGAAAAATGTGGACCGTGACTCGGTTTTTTTAGCACGTACTAAAAACTTCCCTGTTCGGGTTTCCGAAGAAGGGTTCGATTTAACGAACTCCTTTACTG
>NW_019274535.1:0-2372 GCF_002738345.1 Cucurbita maxima | reverse complement strand
ATTCATCAGAAAAATTTGGAAAAACGTTGATCGTGACTCGGCTTTTTTAGGACGTACTAAAAACTTCCCTGTTTGGGTTTCAAAAGAAGGGTTCGATTTGAAGATCTCTTTTACTGTTTTATGCACTATGTTTCTTAGAAATAATATTCTAAATCATCAAGCCTTATCATTCCTACCAATAATTTCGACAAACGTCGACTGTGACTCGGTTTTTTTAGCACGTACTAACAACTTCCCTGTTTGGGTTTCCGAAGAAGGGTTCGATTTGAAGAACTCTTTTACTGTTTTATGCACTCCGTTTCTTAGAAATAATATTCTAAATCATCAAGCCTTATCATTCCTACCAATAATTTCGACAAACGTCGACTGTGACTCGGTTTTTTTAGCACGTACTAACAACTTCCCTGTTTGGGTTTCCGAAGAAGGGTTCGATTTGAAGAACTCTTTTACTGTTTTATGCACTCCGTTTCTTAGAAATAATATTCTAAATCATCAAGCCTTATCATTCCTACCAAAAATTTCGACAAACGTCGACTGTGACTCGGATTTTTTAGCACGTACTAACAACTTCCCTGTTTGGGTTTCTGAAGAAGGGTTCTAGTTAAAGAACTCTTTTACTGTTTTATGCACTCCGTTTCTTAGAAATAATATTCTAAATCATCAAGCCTTATCATTCCTTACAAAAATTTTGAAAAACGTCGACCGTGACTCGGTTTTTTTAGCACGTACTAAAAACTTCCCTTTTTGGGTTTCCGAAGAAGGGTTCGATTTGAAGAACTCTTTTACTGTTTTATGTACTCCGTTTCTTAGAAATAATATTCTAAATCATCAAGCCTTATCATTCATCAGAAAAATTTGGAAAAACGTTGATCGTGACTCGGCTTTTTTAGGACGTACTAAAAACTTCCCTGTTTGGGTTTCAAAAGAAGGGTTCGATTTGAAGATCTCTTTTACTGTTTTATGCACTATGTTTCTTAGAAATAATATTCTAAATCATCAAGCCTTATCAATCCTCACAAAACTTTAGAAAAACATCGATCGTGACTAGACTTTTTTAGCACGTACTAACAAATTCCCTGTTTGGGTTTTTAAAGAAGGGTTCGATCTGAAGAACTCTTTTACTGTTTTATGCACTCCGTTTCTTAGAAATAATATTCTAAATCATCAAGCCTTATCATTCCTACCAATAATTTCGACAAACGTCGACTGTGACTCGGTTTTTTTAGCACGTACTAACAACTTCCCTGTTTGGGTTTTTAAAGAAGGGTTCGATCTGAAGAACTCTTTTACTGTTTTATGCACTCCGTTTCTTAGAAATAATATTCTAAATCATCAAGCCTTATTATTCCTACCAAAAATTTCGACAAACGTCGATTGTGACTCGGATTTTTTAGCACGTACTAACAACTTCCCTGTTTGGGTTTCCGAAGAAAGGTGTCGATTGTGACTCGGATTTTTTAGCACGTACTAACAACTTCCCTGTTTGGGTTTCCGAAGAAAGGTTCGATTTGAAGAACTCTTTTACTGTTTTATGCACTCCGTTTCTTAGAAATAATATTCTAACTCATCAAGCCTTATCATTCATCAGAAAAATTTCGAAAAACGTCGACATTGACTCGGATTTTTTAGCACGTACTAAAAACATCCCTATTTGGTTTTCCGAAGAAGGGTTCGATTTGAAGAACACTTTTACAGTTTTATGCACTCCGTTTCTTAGAAATAATATTCTAAATCATCAAGCCTTATCATTCCTACCAATAATTTCGACAAACGTCGACTGTGACTCGGTTTTTTTAGCACGTACTAACAACTTCCCTGTTTGGGTTTCCGAAGAAGGGTTCGATTTGAAGAACTCTTTTACTGTTTTATGCACTCCGTTTCTTAGAAATAATATTCTAAATCATCAAGCCTTATCATTCCTACCAAAAATTTCGACAAACGTCGACTGTGACTCGGATTTTTTAGCACGTACTAACAGCTTCTCTGTTTGGGTTTCTGAAGAAGGGTTCTAGTTAAAGAACTCTTTTACTGTATTATGCACTCCGTTTCTTAGAAATAATATTCTAAATCATCAAGCCTTATCATTCCTTACAAAAATTTTGAAAAACGTCGACCGTGGCTCGGTTTTTTTAGCACGTACTAAAAATTTCCCTTTTTGTGTTTTCGAAGAAGGGTTCGATTTGAAGAACTCTTTTACTGTTTTATGTACTCCGTTTCTTAGAAATAATATTCTAAATCATCAAGACTTATCATTCATCAGAAAAATTTGGAAAAACGTTGATCGTGACTCGGCTTTTTTAGGACGTACTAAAAACTTCCCTGTTTGGGTTTCAAAAGAAGGGTTCGATTTGAAGATCTCTTTTACTGTTTTA
>NW_019274534.1:2192-2372 GCF_002738345.1 Cucurbita maxima | reverse complement strand
AAAAGAGTGCTTTAAATCGAGTCCCAAGCCGGTTAGTTAGAAGTACGTGCTCAAAAAACCGTGTGACGGTCGACGTTTCTCGTAACTTTTGTTGGGAATGTTTAGTCTTGTTGATTTGGAATAGAATTTTGAAGAAACGGAGTGTAGAAAAACAGTAAAAGAGTGCATAATATTGAAGCC
>NW_019274534.1:0-1817 GCF_002738345.1 Cucurbita maxima | reverse complement strand
GAACAGAATTTGGAAGAAATGGAGTGCATAAAACAGTAAAAGAGTGCTTTAAATCGAGTCCCAAGCCGGTTAGTTAGAAGTACGTGCTCAAAAAACCGTGTGACGGTCGACGTTTCTCGTAACTTTTGTTGGGAATGTTTAGTCTTGTTGATTTGGAATAGAATGTTGAAGAAACAGAGTGTAGAAAAACAGTAAAAGAGTGCATAATATTGAAGCCCTAATTTGTGAACCCTAATCTAGGACGTTTGAACCACGTGATAAAAAAACTGAGTAGCGGTCGGCGTTCTTCGAAAGTCCTGCTCGGAGTGATCGGGCATAATGATTTAGAATAGAATTTGGAAGAAATGGAGTGCATAAAACAGTAAAAGAGTGCTTAAAATCGAAGCCCTAGTTTGTGAACCCTAATCAAGGACGTTTGAACCACGTGATAAAAGAACTGAGTAGCGGTCGGCGTTCTTCGAAAGTCCTGCTCGGAGTGATCGGGCATAATGATTTAGAATAGAATTTGGAAGAAATGGAGTGCATAAAACAGTAAAAGAGTGCTTAAAATCGAAGCCCTAGTTTGTGAACCCTAATCAAGGACGTTTGAACCACGTGATAAAAAAAACTGAGTAGCGGTCGTCGTTGTTCGAAATTCCTGTTGGGAGTGATCGGGAAATATGATTTAGAACAGAATTTGGAAGAAATGGAGTGCATAAAACAGTAAAAGAGTGCTTTAAATCGAGTCCCAAGCCGGTTAGTTAGAAGTACGTGCTCAAAAAACCGTGTGACGGTCGACGTTTCTCGTAACTTTTGTTGGGAATGTTTAGTCTTGTAGATTTGGAATAGAATGTTGAAGAAACGGAGTGTAGAAAAACAGTAAAAGAGTGCATAATATTGAAGCCCTAATTTGTGAATCCTAATCTAGGACGTTTGAACCACGTGATAAAAAAACTGAGCAGCGGTCGGCGTTTTTCAAAAGTCCTGCTCGGAGTGATCGGGCATTATGATTTAGAATAGAATTTGGAAGAAATGGAGTGCACAAAACAGTAAAAGAGTGCTTTAAATCGATTCCCTATAACCTGGTTAGTCAGAAATACGTGCGAAAAAAACCGCGTCACGGTCGACGTTTCTCGAAACTTTTGTTGGGAAAGTTTAGTCTTGATGATTTAGAATAGAATGTCGAAGAAACGGAGTGTAGAAAAACAGTAAAATAGTGCTTAAAATCGAAGCCCTAGTTTGTGAACCCTAATCAAGGACGTTTGAACCACGTGATAAAATAAACTTAGTAGCGGTCGTCGTTTTTCGAAATTCCTGTTGGGAGTGATCGGGAAATATGATTTAGAACAGAATTTGGAAGAAATGGAGTGCATAAAACAGTAAAAGAGTGCTTTAAATCGAGTCCCAAGCCGGTTAGTTAGAAGTACGTGCTAAAAAAACCGTGTGACGGTCGACGTTTCTCGTAACTTTTGTTGGGAATGTTTAGTCTTGTAGATTTGGAATAGAATGTTGAAGAAACGGAGTGTAGAAAAACAGTAAAAGAGTGCATAATATTGAAGCCCTAATTTGTGAACCCTAATCTAGGACGTTTGAACCACGTGATAAAAAAACTGAGCAGCGGTCGGCGTTTTTCGAAAGTCCTGCTCGGAGTGATCGGGCATTATGATTTAGAATAGAATTTGGAAGAAATGGAGTGCACAAAACAGTAAAGGAGTGCTTTAAATCGATTCCCTAACCTGGTTAGTCAGAAATACGTGCGAAAAAAACCGCGTCACGGTCGACGTTTCTCGAAACTTTTGTTGGGAAAGTTTAGTCTTGATGATTTAGAATAGAATGTC
>NW_019274533.1:0-2369 GCF_002738345.1 Cucurbita maxima | reverse complement strand
TTTTTCGAAAGTTTTGTGAGGAATGATAAGGCTTGATGATTTATCATATTATTTCTAAGAAACGGAGTGAATAAAACCGTCAACAGAGTTCTTCAAATCGAACCCTACTTCGGAAACTTAAATCTGGAAAATTTGAAGTACGTGCTAAAAAAACCAAGTCACGATCGTCATTTTTCGAAAGTTTTGTGGGGAATGATAAGGCTTGATGATTTATCATATTATTTCTAAGAAACGGAGTGCATAAAACCGTCAACAGAGTTCTTCAAATCGAACCCTACTTCGGAAACCCAAATCTGGGATGTTTGAAGTACATGCTAAAAAAACCGAGTCACGATCGTGGTTTTTCGAGAGTTTTGTGAGGAATGATAAGGCTTGATGATTTAGAATATTATTTCTAAGAAACGGAGTGCATAAAACCGTCAACAGAGTTCTTCAAATCGAACCCTGCTATGGAAACCCAAATCTGGGATCTTTGAAGTACGTGCTAAAAAATCCGAGTCACGATCGTCGTTTTCGAGAGTTTTGTGAGGAATGATAAGGCTTGATGATTTAGAATATTATTTCTAAGAAACGGAGTGCATAAAATCGACAACAGAGTTCTTCAAATCGAACCCTACTTCGGAAACCCAAATCTGGGAAATTTGAAGTACGTGCTAAAAAAACCAAGTCACGATCGTCGTTTTTCGAAAGTTTTGTGGGGAATTATAAGGCTTGATGATTTATCATATTATTTCTAAGAAACGGAGTGCTTAAAACCGTCAACAGAGTTCTTCAAATCGAACCCTACTTCGGAAACCCAAATCTGGGATGTTTGAAGTACGTGCTAAAAAAACCGAGTCACGATCGTCGTTTTCGAGAGTTTTGTGAGGAATGATAAGGCTTGATGATTTAGAATATTATTTCTAAGAAACGGAGTGCATAAAATCGACAACAGAGTTCTTCAAATCGAACCCTACTTCGGAAACCCAAATCTGGGAAATTTGAAGTACGTGCTAAAAAAACCAAGTCACGATCGTCGTTTTTCGAAAGTTTTGTGGGGAATTATAAGGCTTGATGATTTATCATATTATTTCTAAGAAACGGAGTGCTTAAAACCGTCAACAGAGTTCTTCAAATCGAACCCTACTTCGGAAACCCAAATCTGGGATGTTTGAAGTACGTGCTAAAAAAACCGAGTCACGATCGTCGTTTTTCGAGAGTTTTGTGAGGAATGATAAGGCTTGATGATTTAGAATATTATTTCTAAGAAACGGAGTGCATTAAACCGTCAACAGAGTTCTTCAAATCGAACCCTGCTATGGAAACCCAAATCTGGGATCTTTGAAGTACGTGCTAAAAAAACCGAGTCACGATCGTCGTTTTCGAGAGTTTTGTGAGGAATGATAAGGCTTGATGATTTAAAATATTATTTCTAAGAAACAGAGTGCATAAAACCGTCAACAGAGTTCTTCAAATCGAACCCTACTTCGGAAACCCAAATCTGGGATGTTTGAAGTACGTGCTAAAAAAAAAACGAGTCACGATCGTGGTTTTTCCAAAGTTTTGTGAGGAATGATNTGGGGAATTATAAGGCTTGATGATTTATCATATTATTTCTAAGAAACGGAGTGCTTAAAACCGTCAACAGAGTTCTTCAAATCGAACCCTACTTCGGAAACCCAAATCTCGGATGTTTGAAGTACGTGCTAAAAAAACCGAGTCACGATCGTCGTTTTTCGAGAGTTTTGTGAGGAATGATAAGGCTTGATGATTTAGAATATTATTTCTAAGAAACGGAGCGCATAAAACCGTCAACAGAGTTCTTCAAATCGAACCCTGCTATGGAAACCCAAACCTGGGATCTTTGAAGTACGAGCTAAAAAAACCGAGTCACGATCGTGGTTTTTCGAAAGTTTTGTGAGGAATGATAAGACTTGATGATTTATCATATTATTTCTAAGAAACGGAGTGCATTAAACCGTCAACAGAGTTCTTCAAATCGAACCCTACTTCGGAAACCCAAATCTGGGATGTTTGAAGTACGTGCTAAAAAAACCGAGTCACGATCGTGGTTTTTCGAAAGTTTTGTGTGGAATGATAAGGCTTGATGATTTATCATATTATTTCTACGAAACGGAGTGCATAAACCGTCAACAGAGTTCTTCAAATCGAACCCTACTTCGAAAACCCAAATCTGGGATGTTTGAAGTACGTGCTAAAAAAACCGAGTCACGATCGTAATTTTTCGAGAGTTTTGTGAAGAATGATAAGGCTTGATGATTTATCATATTATTTCCAAGAAACGGAGTGCATAAAACCGTCAACAGAGTTCTTCAAATCGAACCCTACTTCGGAAACCCAAATCTGGGAAGTTTGAAGTACGTGCTAAA
>NW_019274532.1:0-2374 GCF_002738345.1 Cucurbita maxima | reverse complement strand
TTTAAATCATCAAGCCTTATCATTCCTCACAAATGTTTTGAAAAACGTCGATCGTGACTCGGATTTTTTTAGCACGTACTTCAAACTTCCCAGATTTGGGTTTCCGAAGTAGGGTTCGATTTGACGAACTCTTTTACTTTTTTATGCTCTCCGTTTCTTAAAAATAATATTCTAAATCATCAAGCCTTATCATTCCTCCCAAAACATTCGAAAAACGTAGATCGTGACTCTGATTTTTTAGCACGTACTTCAAACTTCCCAGATTTGGGTTTCCGAAGTAGGGTTCGATTTGACGAACTCTTTTACTTTTTTATGTTCTCCGTTTCTTAAAAATAATATTCTAAATCATCAAGCCTTATCATTCCTCCCAAAACATTCGAAAAACGTCGATCGTGACTCTGTTTTTTTAGCACGTACTTCAAACTTCCCAGATTTGGGTTTCCGAAGTAGGGTTCGATTTGAAGAACTCTTTTACTGTTTTATGCTCTCCGTTTCTTAGAAATAATATTCTAAATCATCAAGCCTTATCATTCCTCACAAAAGTTTCAAAAAACGTCGATCGTTACTCGGTTTTTTTAGCACGTACTTCAAACTTCCCAAGTTTAGGTTTCCGAAGTAGGGTTCGATTTGAAGAACTCTTTTACTGTTTTATGCTCTCCGTTTCTTAGAAATAATATTCTAAATCATCAAGCCTTATCATTCCTCTAGAATTTCGAAAAACGTCGATCGTGACTCGGTTTTTTTAGCACGTACTTCAAACTTCCCAGATTTGGGTTTCCGAAGTAGGGTTCGATTTGAAGAATTCTTTTACTGTTTTATACTCTCCATTTCTTAGAAATAATATTCTAAATAATGAAGCCTTATCATTCCTCACAAAACTTTCGAAAAACATCGATCGTGACTCGATTTTTTTAGCTCGTACTTCAAACTTCTTAGATTTTGGTTTCCGAATTAGGGTTCGATTTGACGAACTCTTTTACTGTTTTATGCACACCGTTTCTTAGAAAGAATATTCTAAATCATCAAGCCTTATCATTCCTCACAAAAGTTTCAAAAAACGTCGATCGTTACTCGGTTTTTTTAGCACGTATTTCAAACTTCCCAGGTTTAGGTTTCCAAAGTAGGGTTCGATTTGAAGAACTCTTTTACTGTTTTATGCTCTCCGTTTCTTAGAAATAATATTCTAAATCATCAAGCCTTATCATTCCTGACAAAACTTTCGAAAAACATCGATCGTGACTCGGTTTTTTTAGCACGTACTTCAAACTTCCCAGATTTGGGTTTCCGAAGTAGGGTTCGATTTGAAGAACTCTTTTACTTTTTTATTTACTCCGTTTCTTAGAAATAANCAAACTTCCCAGGTTTAGGTTTCCAAAGTAGGGTTCGATTTGAAGAACTCTTTTACTGTTTTATGCTCTCCGTTTCTTAGAAATAATATTCTAAATCATCAAGCCTTATCATTCCTGACAAAACTTTTGAAAAACATCGATCGTGACTCGGTTTTTTTAGCACGTACTTCAAACTTCCCAGATTTGGGTTTCCGAAGTAGGGTTCGATTTGAAGAACTCTTTTACTTTTTTATTTACTCCGTTTCTTAGAAATAATATTCTAAATCATCAAGCCTTATCATTCCTAATAAAAGTTTCGAAAATCATCGATCGTGACTTGGTATTTTTAGCACGTACTTCAAACTTCCCAGATTTGGGTTTCCGAAGTAGGGTTCGATTTGACGAACTCTTTTACTTTTTTATGCTCTCCGTTTCTTAAAAATAATATTATAAATCATCAAGCCTTATCATTCCTCACAAAACTTTCGAAAAACATCGATCGTGACTCGGTGTTTTTAGCACGTACTTCAAACTTCCCAGATTTGGGATTATGAAGTAAGGTTCGATTGGAAGAACTCTTTTACTTTTTTATGCACTCCGTTTTTTAGAAATAATATTCTAAATCATCAAGCCTTATCATTCCTCACAAAACATTCGAAAAATGTCGATCGTGACTCAGTTTTTTTAGCACGTACTTCAAACTTCCCAGATTTGGGTTTCCGAAGTAGGGTTCGATTTGAAGAACTCTTTAACTGTCTTATGCTCTCCGTTTCTTAGAAATAATATTCTAAATCATCAAGACTTATCATTCCTCACAAAACTTTCGAAAAACGTCGATCGTGACTCGGTTTTTTTAGCACGTACTTCAAACTTCCCAGATTTGGGTTTCCGAAGTAGGGTTTGATTTGACGAACTCTTTTACTTTTTTATGCTCTCGGTTTCTTAAAAATAATATTCTAAATCATCAAGCCTTATCATTCCTCACAAAACATTCGAAAAACGTCGATCGTGACTCGGTTTTTTTAGCACGTACTTCAAACTTCCCA
>NW_019274531.1:1003-2374 GCF_002738345.1 Cucurbita maxima | reverse complement strand
TCACGTGGTTCAAACGTCGAGGATTAGGGTTCACAAATTAGGGTTTCGATTTTAAGCACTATTTTTCTACACTCCGTTTCATCGACATCCTATTCTAAATCATCAAGACTAAACTAATTATTCCCAATAGAAATTTCGAGAAACGTCGACCGTGACATGGTTTTTTTAGCACGTACGTCTAACTAACCAGGTTAGGGAATCGATTTATAGCACTCTTTTACTGTTTTATGCACTCCATTTCTTCAAAATTCTATTTTTAAATCATTATTCCCGATCACTCCGAGCAGGAATTTCGAGAAATGCCGACAGCTACTCAGTTTTTTTATCACGTGGTTCAAACGTCCAGGATTAGGGTACACAAATTAGGGTTTCGATTTTAAGCACTATTTTTCTACACTCCGTTTCTTCGACATCCTATTCTAAATCATCAAGACTAAACTAAACATTCCCAACAGAAGTTTCGAGAAACGTTGACCGTGACACGGTTTTTTTAGCACGTACGTCTAACTAACCAAGTTAGGGAATCGATTTACAGCACTCTTTTACAGTTTTATGCACTCCATTTCTTCAAAATTCTATTTTTAAATCATTATTCCCGATCACTCCGAGCAGGAATTTCGAAAAACGGCGACCGCTACTCAGTTTTTTTATCACGTGGTTCAAACGTCCAGGATTAGGGTTCACAAATTAGGGTTTCGATTTTAAGCACTATTTTTCTACACTCCGTTTCATCGACATCCTATTCTAAATCATCAAGACTAAACTAAACATTCCCAACAGAAATTTCGAGAAACGTCGACCGTGACATGGTTTTTTAGCACGTACGTCTAACTAACCAGGTTAGGGAATCGATTTATAGCACTCTTTTACTATTTTATGCACTCCATTTCTTCAAAATTCTATTTTTAAATCATTATTCCCGATCACTCCGAGCAGGAATTTCGAGAAATGCCGACAGCTACTCAGTTTTTTTATCACGTGGTTCAAACGTCCAGGATTAGGGTACACAAATTAGGGTTTCGATTTTAAGCACTATTTTTCTACACTCCGTTTCTTCGACGTTCTATTCTAAATCATCAAGACTAAACTAAACATTCCCAACAGAAGTTTCGAGAAACGTCGACCGTGACACGGTTTTTTTAGCACGTACGTCTAACTAACCAGGTTAGGGAATCGATTTACAGCACTCTATTACTGTTTTATGCACTCCATTTCTTCAAAATTCTATTTTTAAATCATTATTCCCGATCACTCTGATCAGGAATTTCGAAAAACGCCGACCGCTACTCAGTTTTTTTATCACGTGGTTCAAACGTCGAGGATTAGGGTTCACAAATTAGGGTTTCAATTTTAAGCACTATTTTTCTACAC
>NW_019274531.1:0-756 GCF_002738345.1 Cucurbita maxima | reverse complement strand
TCGAAAAACGCCGACCGCTACTCAGTTTTTTTATCACGTGGTTCAAACGTCCAGGATTAGGGTTCACAAATTAGGGTTTCGATTTTAAGCGCTATTTTTCTACACTCCGTTTCTTCGACATCCTATTTTAAATCATCAAGACTAAACTAAACATTCCCAACAGAAGTTTCGAGAAACGTCGACCGTGA
Organism: Cucurbita maxima; assembly: GCF_002738345.1. Lineage (NCBI taxonomy): Eukaryota > Viridiplantae > Streptophyta > Magnoliopsida > Cucurbitales > Cucurbitaceae > Cucurbita > Cucurbita maxima. Next base: position 568 of record NW_019274531.1, on the reverse strand, counting down.
CACGGTTTTTTTAGCACGTACGTCTAACTAACCAGGTTAGGGAATCGATTTACAGCACTCTTTTACTGTTTTATGCACTCCATTTCTTCAAAATTCTATTTTTAAATCATTATTCCCGATCACTCCGAGCAGGAATTTCGAAAAACGCCGACCGCTACTCAGTTTTTTTATCACGTGGTTCAAACGTCGAGGATTAGGGTTCACAAATTAGGGTTTCGATTTTAAGCACTATTTTTCTACACTCCGTTTCTTCGACATTCTATTCTAAATCATCAAGACTAAACTAAACATTCCCACCAAAAGTTTCGAGAAACGTCGACCGTGAAACTGTTTTTTTAGCACGTACGTCTAACTAACCAGGTTAGGGAATCGATTTACAGCACTCTTTTACAGTTTTATGCACTCCATTTCTTCAAAATTCTATTTTTAAATAATTATTCCCGATCACTCCGATCAGGAATTTCGAAAAACGGCGACCGCTACTCAGTTTTTTTATCACGTGGTTCAAACGTCCAGGATTAGGGTTCACAAATTAGGGTTTCGATTTTAAGCACTATTTTTCTACACT
>NW_019274530.1:2168-2375 GCF_002738345.1 Cucurbita maxima | reverse complement strand
ATCAACCGTAAACATTCCTCACAAAACTTTAGAAAAACGTCGACCGTGACTCGGTTTTTTTAGCACGTATTTCAAACGTCCCAGATTTGGGTTTCCGAAGTATGGTTCGATTTGAAGCACTCTTTTACTGTTTTGATGCACTCCGTTTGTTCGAAATTGTATTCTACATCATCAAGCCTAATCATTCCCCACAAAAGTTTTGAAAAA
>NW_019274530.1:1100-1830 GCF_002738345.1 Cucurbita maxima | reverse complement strand
TTGTTGGAAATTCTATTCTAAATCATCAACCGTAAACATTCCTCACAAAACTTTAGAAAAACGTCGACCGTGACTCGGTTTTTTTAGCACGTACTTCAAACGTCCCAGATTTGGGTTTCCGAAGTACAGTTCGATTTGAAGGACTCTTTTACTGTTTTGATGCACTCCGTTTGTTCGAAATTGTATTCTACATCATCAAGCCTAATCATTCCCCACAAAAGTTTTGAAAAACGTCGACCGTGATTCAGTTTTTTTAAAACGTACTTCAAACGTCCCAGATTTGGGTTTTCGAAGTAGGGTTCGATTTGAAGAACTCCTTTACTGTTTTGATGCACTCCGTTTCTTCGAAAATATATTCTAAATCATCAAGCCTAATCATTCCCCACAAAACTTTTTAAAAACGTCGATCGTGACTCGGTTTTTTGAGCACGTACTTCAAACGTCCCAGATTTGGGTTTCCGAAGTAGGGTTCGATTTGAAGGACTCTTTTACTCTTTTCATGCACTCCGTTTCTTCGAAAATCTATTCTAAATCGTCAAGCCTAATCATTCCCCACAAAAGTTTTTAAAAATGTCGATTGTGACTCGGTTTTTTTAGCACGTACTTCAAACGTCCCAGATTTGGGTTTCCGAAGTAGGGTTCGATTTGAAGGACTCTTTTACGGTTTTGATGCATTCCGTTTCTTGGAAATTCTTTTCTAAATCATCAACCGTAAACATTCCTCACAAAA
>NW_019274530.1:0-887 GCF_002738345.1 Cucurbita maxima | reverse complement strand
TTTTCGAAGTAGGGTTCGATTTGAAGCACTCTTTTACTGTTTTGATGCACTCCGTTTCTTCGAAAATCTATTCTAAATCGTCAAGCCTAAACATTCCCCACAAAACTTTTTAAAAATGTCGATCGTGACAAGATTTTTTTAGCACGTACTTCAAACGTCCCAGATTTGGGTTTTCGAAGTAGGGTTCGATTTGAAGAACTCCTTTACTGTTTTGATGCACTCCGTTTCTTCGAAAATCTATTCTAAATCGTCAAGCCTAAACATTCCCCACAAAACTTTTTAAAAATGTCGATTGTGACTCGGTTTTTTTAGCACGTACTTCAAACGTCCCAGATTTGGGTTTCCGAAGTAGGGTTCGATTTGAAGGACTCTTTTACTGTTTTGATGCATTCCGTTTGTTGGAAATTCTGTTCTAAATCATCAACCGTAAACATTCCGCACAAAACTTTATAAAAACGTCGACCGTGACTCGGTTTTTTTAGCACGTACTTCAAACGTCCCAGATTTGGGTTTCCGAAGTACGGTTCGATTTGAAGCACTCTTTTATTGTTTTGATGCACTCCGTTTGTTCGAAATTGTATTCTACATCATCAAGCCTAATCATTCCCCACAAAAGTTTTGAAAAACGTCGACCGTGACTCAGTTTTTTTAAAACGTACTTCAAACGTCCCAGATTTGGGTTTTCGAAGTAGGGTTCGATTTGAAGAACTCCTTCACTGTTTTGATGCACTTCGTTTCTTCGAAATTCTTTTCTACATCCTCAACCGTAAACATTCCTCACAAAACTTTAGAAAAACGTCGACCGTGACTCGATTTTTTTAGCACGTACTTCAAACGTCCCAGATTTGGGTTTCCGAAGTATGGTTCGATTTGAAGCACTCTTTTAT
>NW_019274529.1:0-2377 GCF_002738345.1 Cucurbita maxima | reverse complement strand
AATACTAAACATTCCACACAAAAAATTCGAAAAACGTCCACTGCTACTAAGTTTTTTTAGCAGGTGGTTAAAACGTCCTAGATTATGGTTCACAAAATAGAGCTTCGATTTTAAGCACTCTTTTACTCTTTTTCCACACTCTGTTTATTCGACATTCTATTCTAAATCATCAATACTAAACATTCCACACAATAGTTTCGAGAAACGTCGACCGTGATGCGGTTTTTTTAGCACGTACTTGTAACGTCCAAGGTTAGGGAATCGATTTTAAGCACTCTTTTACTGTTTTTCCACACTCCGTTTATGCGACATTCTATTCTAAATCATCAATACTAAACATTCCACACAAAAAATTCGAGAAACGTCGACCGTGACGCGGTTTTTTTAGCACGTTGTTCTAACGTCCACGGTTAGGGAATCGATTTTAAGCACTCTTTTACTGTTTTTCCACACTCCGTTTATGCGACATTCTATTCTAAATCATCAATACTAAACATTCCACACAAAAAATCCGAAAAACGTCCACTGCTACTCAGTTTTTTTAGCAGGTGGTTAAAACGTCCTAGATTATGGTTCACAAAATAGAGCTTCGATTTTAAGCACTCTTTTACTGTTTTTCCACACTCCGTTTATGCGACATTCTATTCTAAATCATCAATACTAAACATTCCACACAAAAAATTCGAGAAAAGTCGACCGTGACGCGGTTTTTTTAGCACGTTGTTCTAACGTCCACGGTTAGAGAATCGATTTTAAGCACTCTTTTACTGTTTTATGCACTCCGTTTCTTCCAAATTCTATTCTAAATCAGAATCGATTTTAAGCACTCTTTTACTGTTTTATGCACTCCGTTTCTTCCAAATTCTATTCTAAATCATTATGCTCGATCACTCCCAAAAGGAATTTTGAAAAACGCCGACCGCTACTCAGTTTTTTTAGCAGGTGGTGAAAATGTCCTGGATTATGGTTCACAAAATAGGGCTTCGATTTTCAGCACTCTTTTACTGTTTTTCTACACTCCGTTTATTCGACATTCAATTCTAAATCATCAATACTAAACATTCCACACATAAGTTTCGAGAAACGTCGACCGTGACGCGGTTTTTTTAGCACGTACTTGTAACGTCCAAGGTTAGGGAATCGATTTTAAGCACTCTTTTAATGTTTTATGCACTCCGTTTCTTCCAAATTCTATTCTAAATCATTATCCTCGATCGCTCCCAATAAGAATTTCGAAAAACGTCGACCGCTACCCAGTTTTTTAGCACGTGGTTAAAACGTCCTGGATTATGGTTCACAAAATAGGGCTTCGATTTTAAGCACTCTTTTCATGTTTTTCCACACTCCGTTTATTCGACATTCTATTCTAAATCAACAATACTCAACATTCCACACAAANCACAAAAGTTTCGAGAAACGTCGACCGTGACGCGGTTTTTTCCGCACGTTTTTCTAACGTCCACGGTTAGGGAATCGATTTTAAGCACTCTTTTACTGTTTTATGCACTCCGTTTCTTCCAAATTCTATTCTAAATAATTATGCTCGATCACTCCCAACTGGAATTTCGAAAAATGCCGACCGCTACTCAGTTTTTTTTGCACGTGGTTAAAACATCCTGGATTATGGTTCACAAAATTTGGCTTCGATTTTAAGCACTCTTTTACTGTTTTTCCACACTCCGTTTATTCGACATTCTATTCTAAATCATCAATACTAAACATTCCACACAATAGTTTCGAGAAACGTCGACCGTGATGCGGTTTTTTTAGCACGTACTTGTAACGTCCAAGGTTAGGGAATCGATTTTACGCACTCTTTTACTGTTTTATGCACTCCGTTTCTTCCAAGTTCTATTCTAAATCATTATGCTCAATCACTCCTAAAAGGAATTTCGAAAAACGTCAACTGCTACTCAGTTTTTTTAGCAGGTGGTGAAAACGTCCTAGATTATGGTTCACAAAATAGGGCTTCGATTTTAAGCACTCTTTTACTGTTTTTCCACACTGCGTTTATTGGACATTCTATTCAAAATCATCAATACTAAACATTCCACACAAAAAATTCGAAAAACGTCCGCTGCTACTCAGTTTTTTTAGCAGGTGGTTAAAACGTCTTAGATTATGGTTCACAAAATAGAGCTTCGATTTTAAGCACTCTTTTACTGTTTTTCCACACTGCGTTTATTCGACATTCTATTCTAAATCATCAAAACTAAACATTCCACACAAAAAATTCGAAAAACGTCCACTGCTACTCAGTTTTTTTAGCAGGTGGTCAAAACATCCTGGATTATGGTTCACAAAATAGGGCTTCGATTTTAAGCACTCTTTTACTGTATTTCCACACTCCGTTTATTCGACATTCTATTCTAAATCA
>NW_019274528.1:0-2359 GCF_002738345.1 Cucurbita maxima | reverse complement strand
CGTCCAGGATTTGGGTTCCCAAATTAGGGTTTCGATTTTAAGCACTATTTTTCTACACTCCGTTTCTTCGACATTCTATTCTAAATCATCAAGACTAAACTAAACATTCCCACCAAAAGTTTCGAGACACGTCGACCGTGACACGATTTTTTTAGCACGTACGTCTAACTAACCAGGTTAGGGAATCGATTTACAGCACTCTTTTACTGTTTTATGCACTCCATTTCTTCAAAATTCTATTTTTAAATCATTATTCCCGATCACTCCGAGCAGGAATTTCGAAAAACGCCGACCGCTACTCAGTTTTTTTATCACGTGGTTCAAACGTCCAGGATCAGGGTACACAAATTTGGGTTTCGATTTTAAGCACTATTTTTCTACACTCCGTTTCTTCGACATTCTATTCTAAATCATGAAGACTAATCTAAACATTCCCAACAGAAGTTTCGAGAAACGTCGACCGTGACACGGTTTTTTTAGCACGTACGTCTAACTAACCAGGTTAGGAAATCGATTTACAACACTCTTTTACTGTTTATGCACTCCATTTCTTAAAAATTCTTTTTTTAAATCATTATTCCCGATCACTCCGAGCATGAATTTCGAAAAACGTTGACCGCTACTCAGTTTTTTTATCACGTGGTTCAAACGTCCAGGATTCGAGTGCACAAATTAGGGTTTCGATTTTAAGCACATTCTATTCTAAATCATCAAGACCAAACTAAACATTCCAAACAGAAGTTTCGAGAAACGTCGACCGTGACACGGTTTTTTTAGCACGTACGTCTNAACTAACCAGGTTAGGAAATCGATTTACAACACTCTTTTACTGTTTATGCACTCCATTTCTTCAAAATTCTATTTTTAAATCATTATTCCCGATCACTCCGAGCAGGAATTTCGAAAAACGTTGACCTCTACTCAGTTTTTTTATCACGTGGTTCAAACGTCCAGGATTAGAGTGCACAAATTAGGGTTTCGATTTTAAGCACATTCTATTCTAAATCATCAAGACCAAACTAAACATTCCAAACAGAAGTTTCGAGAAACGTCGACCGTGACACGGTTTTTTTAGCACGTACGTCTAACTAACCAGGTTAGGGAATCGATTTACAGCACTCTTTTACTGTTTTATGCACTCGATTTCTTCAAAATTCTATTTTTCAATCATTATTCCCGATCACTCCGAGCAGGAATTTCGAAAAACGCCGACCGCTACTCAGTTTTTTTATCACGTGGTTCAAACATCCAGGATCAGGGTACACAAATTAGGGTTTCGATTTTAAGCACTATTTTTCTACACTCCGTTTCTTCAACGTTCCATTCTAAATCACCAAGACTAAACTAAACATTCCCAACAGAAGTTTCGAGAAACGTCGACTGTGACACGGTTTTTTTAGCACGTACGTCTAACTAACCAGGTTAGGGAATCGATTTACAGCACTCTTTTACTGTTTTATGNACTCCATTTCTTCAAAATTCTATTTTTAAATCATTATTCCCGATCACTCCGAGCAGGAATTTCGAAAACCGCCGACCGCTACTCAGTTTTTCTATCACGTGGTTCAAACGTCCAGAATCAGGGTACACAAATTAGGGTTTCGATTTTAAGCACTATTTTTCTACACTCCGTTTCTTCGACGTTCTATTCTAAATCACCAAGACTAAACTAAACATTCCCAATAGAAGTTTCGAGAAACGTCGACCGTGACACGGTTTTTTTACCACGTACGTATAACTAACCAGGTTATGGAATCGATTTACAGCACTCTTTTACTGTTTTATGCACTCCATTTCTTCAAAATTCTATTTTTAAATCATTATTCCCGATCACTCCGAGCAGGAATGTCGAAAAACGCCAACCGCTACTCAGTTTTTTTATCACGTGGTTCAAACGTCCAGGATCAGGGTACACAAATTAGGGTTTCGATTTTAAGCACTATTTTTCTACACTCCGTTTCTTCAACGTTCTATTATAAATCACCAAGACTAAACTAAACCTTCCCACCAGAAGTTTCGAGAAACGTCGACCGTGACACGGTTTTTTTAGCACGTACGTCTAACTAACTAGGTTAGGGAATCGATTTACAGCACTCTTTTACTNACTGTTTTATGCACTCCATTTCTTCAAAATTCTATTTTTAAATCATTATTCCCGATCACTCCGAGCAGGAATTTCGAAAAACGCCGACCGCTACTCAGTTTTTCTATCACGTGGTTCAAACGTCCAGAATCAGGGTACACAAATTAGGGTTTCGATTTTAAGCACTATTTTTCTACACTCCGTTTCTTCGACATTCTATTCTAAATCATGAAGACTAATCTAAACATTCCCAACAGAAGTTTCGAGAAACGTCGA
>NW_019274527.1:0-2312 GCF_002738345.1 Cucurbita maxima | reverse complement strand
CAAAATTTGGTTAACTCAAGCATGCATGGTTGCCACATAATCTCAAACATTTGAGTGGAATTTTGAGTGTCAAAATTTGGTGATCTCAAATTTGCAAGAACATCCAAACATGACTCTGTAAATAGTGGGATCATAATACATGAAAGGTCTTCTTCTTGGTGAAAAACCTTGAAAAAAACCTCTCACAAACACTCTCTTCATATATACAAAATCCCTTCCAAGTTTAGTCACTCACCGGATTCCACAATACCATTCTAAGACCGAAGAAATCCCTCCCAAGGGTAATAATTTTGAACTAATTGAAAAAATTTATAAGGAAGATTTTAAAATCCATAGAAATACATAATTTTACAATGCAAACAAGAAAAACTTGTGATCAAGTTTTAGATAAATTCAAGTAGCAAACATGTTGATAGATATAAAAATAAATTCAAGTTCTTTCTCTGGCCTAATTATCAATTGGAAGATTTAGCACGTATGAACTGTTATTGGTTTGATAACAATAAACCAGTCATTTTAGTATGGAAAGGATCCATGTGTCCATGAAAATTAGTTAATGCTATACTTTTCTTATATTGACCCTAATACCTCTCAATCAAATGCATTAGTTGAAAATGTATTTAATATTTTTCTTTTATCCTTTTCTTTTTTGGAATAGACCATTCCATTTGAAAATTGATATTTTGTTGGGTAATTTTAAACTCATTATTTTTGTTTGTTCATTCCACCTAATTTGTAAAAAAGGAAAAAATCATACCACTAAACCAAATGCCCTTATAGTGGATCTATCATTTTTAGTTGCCCGTGTGTATATGTTTTCCGCACCTCAATATATGAAATTTATCCACATATTTTTGTGCTTTAGAACCTATTATTATTGTCATGTTAACTTCACATGATCTATCACACAGTTGAAGCAGCATTGCCACTAGAGTCCATGCATTCTTTTAGGATAGATATGTTAAAAATTAGGCCCCTTTGATAATTATTTTGTTTTTTTTCAAAATTATGTATTTTACCTTCTTATTAAAAAAAAAAAAAATGAATTTTAAGCAAAATTTCACTCCAAACTAAGTTTTTGAAAAATATTTTTATTTTTTTTTCTTTATTTTAGTTTTCAAACATAGATGGATATGAAGTGGCCAGTTTTCAAAACTACTTTTTGGCTAAAATTGAACAATATTTTTATTGTAAAATGGGATTAACTTTTTTTAAGTTTATGTAGTTTCTTTTTATTACTATGTTTACTTCTATCTCATGTTACTCTATTTGTATTTACTTCGTTTTATACAAAAGTTCACCGTAATTAATAAATTCATGTGCTTAATACATTCCCTAGAAAAATAAACTTGTTTATATCAAGATATATTACAATGAATATGGAGAAAAGAAATCCCAAAAATAAGTAGAAAGTTGAGAATTTCACTCAACCACGCAATATCAAAGCTTACTATATGGCTCACATGCAATTCTACCACAAGAATGACATGAAACTTATAAATGGCATAGACCATGCTCAGATTTTGAAGGGAAACTTCTGAACTTGAAGATCAATTTCATTCATCACAAATCTGATTTTTACATAATAATTTGTGGGTATTTATAGTCTTCCACAAAAGAAGTTAGTGGCCGAGATTTAATCTCGATCCCCTTGAATCTCCACAAAAGATGAAGTCAATTTGATAATTCTACCATTACAAACTTTATGAAATTAAAATTATAAAGTTTTCTAACAACTCATGTAATGATGCTTGCAACTTCATCTGCTCCTTCAACGGTGTAAATATTAACTTCTGAAGCTCCAAATGGTCCTTCCTCAATCTAATAAGCTTGTAACACATGAAATAATAGTTGAATCGAGCCGATCCAATTTTGTAGATGAAGAATGAATGCTTGTTGAATCTTCTTAGCCTTGGATTGTGTAATAGATCTAGTTGGAACATTTGGAACACTGTGATCCTTATCATCTTCCTCCTCTTCAAAAGGATTCGTCCTCGAATCAGAAAATCATCACCTACATCAATAGGACTCGAGTCAGCAACATTGAAAGTAGGATGCTGAAATTCTCATGGAAGATCATTTTATATGCATTGTTATTAATTCTTTAAAGGACTTGATAAGGGTCATCCCCTCTTGAATGTAACTTTGTCTTCCTTTGAGATGAGAATCCCTCCTTGCGAAAATATATCTAAACCCAGTTACCGGGTTGAAAAATGATTTCATTCCGTCCTTTGTTAATTCTTGAAGCAACATTGAAATTTTGTTTCTCAATTGTCTCATTCCCATCTTTATGCAATGTTTTGATCTCATTT
>NW_019274526.1:927-2382 GCF_002738345.1 Cucurbita maxima | reverse complement strand
GCATGCGGGGCGGCATGATCGAAACGCGATGGGCGTGAGCGGGGGAGGTTCTCATTTGTAGAGAAAGGAAGAAAAGAACTCGGAGAAATTGAAAGAAAAAAAGGGGTGCAACACGAGGACTTCCCAATTGGTCACCCAAGTTGGTACTACTCTCGCCCAAGCACGCTTAACTGCAGAGTTCTAATGGGATCCGGTGCATTAGTGCTGGTATGATCGCACCCGACATGCCATGCGCACAAAATCGGATTTAACGCATGCGGGGCGGCATGATCGAAACGCGATGGGCGTGAGCGGGGGAGGTTCTCATTTGTAGAGAAAGGAAGAAAAGAACTCGGAGAAATTGAAAGAAAAAAAGGGGTGCAACACGAGGACTTCCCAAGTGGTAACCCAACTTAGTACTACTCTCGCCCAAGCATGCTTAACTGCGGAGTTCTGATGGGATCCGGTGCATTAGTGATGGTATGATCGCACCCGACATGCCATGCGCACAAAATCGGATTTAACGCATGCGGGGCGGCATGATCGAAACGCGATGGGCGTGAGCGGGGGAGGTTCTCATTTGTAGAGAAAGGAAGAAAAGAACTCGGAGAAATTGAAAGAAAAAAAGGGGTGCAACACGAGGACTTCCCAAGTGGTCACCCAAGTTGGTACTACTCTCGCCCAAGGACGCTTAACTGCGGAGTTCTGATGGGATCCGGTGCATTAGTGCTGGTATGATCGCACCCGACATGCCATGCGCACAAAATCAGATTTAACGCATGCGGGGCGGCATGATCGAAACGCGATGGGCGTGAGCGGGGGAGGTTCTCATTTGTAGAGAAAGGAAGAAAAGAACTCGGAGAAATTGAAAGAAAAAAAGGGGTGCAACACGAGGACTTCCCAAGTGGTCACCCAAGTTGGTACTACTCTCGCCCAAGGACGCTTAACTGCGGAGTTCTGATGGGATCCGGTGCATTAGTAGAGAAAGGAAGAAAAGAACTCGGAGAAATTGAAAGAAAAAAACGGGTGCAACACGAGGACTTCCCAAGTGGTCACCCAACTTAGTACTACTCTCGCCCAAGCACGCTTAGCTGCGGAGTTCTGATGGGATCCGGTGCATTAGTGCTGGTATGATCGCACCCGACATGCCATGCGCACAAAATCGGATTTAACGCATGCGGGGCGGCATGATCGAAACGCGATGGGCGTGAGCGGGGGAGGTTCTCATTTGTAGAGAAAGGAAGAAAAGAACTGGGATTAATTGAAAGAAAAAAAGGGGTGCAACACGAGGACTTCCCAAGTGGTCACCCAACTTAGTACTACTCTCGCCCAAGCACGCTTAGCTGCGGAGTTCTGATGGGATCCGGTGCATTAGTGATGGTATAATCGCACCCGACATGCCATGCGCACAAAATCGGATTTAACGCATGCGGGGCGGCATGATCGAAACGCGATGGGCGTGAGCGGGGGAGGTTC
>NW_019274526.1:0-918 GCF_002738345.1 Cucurbita maxima | reverse complement strand
GTACATAGAATGGCATACATCAGACTACCGACTGCTGATGCATAGGGAATGTGTCTCATATCCTCAACTTCTTGAGGTGTCTTAGAACCTTGTTCCTTCGATAAATGAACTCCATGGCTGAAAGGTAAGAATTCTTTCTTGGAGTCCTGCATCTTATATTGAATCAACATTTTGTCGATGTACGATGCCTGAGACAATGCTGGTGTTTTGTTCTTGCGATTTCGAACAATTTGGATTCCAAGAACAAATTGAGCCTCTCCCATATCTTTCATTTGGAATTGTGTCGCTAGCAAATGCTTAATGTTAGTCAAAAATCCCACATCATTTCTAATGAGTTAGATAGCGTCAATGTACAACCCCAGAAAAGTTACTATAGAGTTGACTATCCTTTTATAAACACAAGATTCGTCAACATTCTGTTTAAAGCCATAAGATTTGATCGCAGTATCAAACTTTATATTCCAGGATCGAGATGCTTGCTTCAACTCATAAATGGATCTTTTAAGCTTGCAAACCCTTTGCTCGTGGTCCTGTTCAATGAACCCCTCTAGTTGAGCCATATATATACTCTCTTCAAGATTGCTATTTAGAAAGGCTATCTTAACATTCATTTGCCAAATTTCATAATCATAAAATGTGGCAATAGACAAGAGTATTCTAATCGATTTAAGCATAGCAATAGAAGAGAAGGTTTCTTCATAGTCCACCCCCTCTCTTTGGGTATAACCCTTTGCTACAAGTCGAGCTTTAAAGGTCTGTACCTTACCGTTTTGGTCTCGTTTCCTCTTATGGATCCATTGCAACCAATAGGTTTTATCCCATCTGGTTGATCTACAAGTTCCCAGACTGAATTGAAGTACATTGATTCCATTTCAAGATTCATGGCTTTGATCCACTGATCTTTATCTTCATTATTCA
>NW_019274525.1:0-2380 GCF_002738345.1 Cucurbita maxima | reverse complement strand
GCTTAATCGAGTACCCAATCGAGAGATACAAGTTTTTTGTTTTGGGGTATCGTGTTCATGGGTTTACCTCGAATTCGAGAACTAGTCCACTGTTCATTTCAAAACTTCTTCCTGCACCATCTAAATATGTTTACCCATAAGTTTGGTGAAGAAAAGAGGTCCTCAAAGTCCTAGTAGGTTTTCCCACGAATCAGTCCATGTTAGGTTACCCTCTAATGTTTTCCTAAGCTAAAACCTCAACTCTTAAAGCCTAACCCAAGACATTATGTATAAACCTAAGTTCATCAATAATCCATGTACCAAGTACATAGAACTATGTGAATAACGTGCTAAATAAGTTGCTAGGATCCATACCCAAAAGTAACCATTATTTGCCCATAAGTTCTTCTTTTGAGTCTCCTTCTTATTTTGTGTTTGTAACGAGTTTGTATATGTAACACCCTAAACATGAAGAAAATTAGATCCCGTAAGAATAAGCCACCCATGAAAGACCCAAAGGATAGAAAGGAAAAAAATTAAAGTTTTAAGCAAGAACAAGGGACTTAGTCAATTGAGTACCCTAACAAGTGATTTCAAGAATTGGAAAGAAAAAAGTAAATGAAAAGGGCAAAAAAGTCATTTTATCAATTATAAAAAATCTTTCCGAATTTGTAATTCCTTATGTAGAAGGAATCTCAAGATTAAAAAATAAGGGGGAAATGAACAAAAAACAATGAGGAATTTGTAGAAATATTATGGATTTTTCGAGAAAAATAATAATAAAATATTCGAAATGTGGAAAATTACCAAAATACCCCTGAAAGAATGGACAATTAGAGAAATGTCACTCCTATTAGAATCAGAGCATCTACCGTGACCATCCGAGCAAAATCCTTCAAACTCAAATCTCAACCATTGGATCTCCTCCAAAATTTGATATGATCTCAATGAACACGCACGGATCATCACATCCAACGACTAGTATTCAAAGCCAAGGTCGGTAAGGCTATGATTGGAGTTGATATCTCCGAAAAACTATCCAGAAAGTTCGATCTCTAAATAACGAAGATTTTAGAGCTCTCAATGTCGGTTTAAGCTCCTCCGATAAAGTCTGAAGTAGGAGAACCAATACGAAATAAGAATCGAGAAAGGTTGATCCCCCAATCGAATGCAATAAGCGTTTAGATTATGGGTCTCCTACTCTAAGATTTCTTCCAAATTCAAGAGCAATCCTCCACCATTTCTCTTAGAACATCTAAATAACCAAGATTCTGGAGCTCTAAATTTTGGTGTAAGCATCTCCTATAAAGACTGAAGTAGGAGCAACAATACGGAATAAGAATCGAGAAAGGTCGATCCCCCAATCGAAGGTAATGAGCGTTTAGATTATGGGTCTCCTACTCTCAGATTTCTTCCAAATTCGAGTGAAATCCTCCCCCATTTCTCTCCAAACATATTCCTACAGTTTCTCAACAAGATTACCCACAAGTTTTATGAAGGAATAGAGTGTTGAAAGTGCCCAGAAACCATTCCCTCAATTCAATCCGCCATTGAAGAACTTCAAGAAAAACATGAAAATCAAATTTGAGGATACATGATGACTCGTCGAGCAAGAATGATTCCAATCAGTTTCTGCACCCCCAAGGAATGCTTCCATAGAAGACCACGAAGAAAAATAACCTCGAGAGCGTGCCGAATTGAAGGAAATAAGTTTCGAAATTAAATTGGGGATAAGAGTCGAATTCCTATCTACGATCTCTTTTCCTTCAAATTAAGGATTTCTCTACCTTCAGAGGAAGAAGTTGAGTAAACTTGATGAAGGAATTGAGAGTTGAAACGTCGTAGAACAAGCTACCCAAGAGATTGAAAATCTTGCGTTTTGAGTGAGTTGCATACTGAGTTCGATTTCTAGAAATTAAGGTCCTAGACTCAAAGACATTCCTCTAAACCAATTCCTTTAGCTTGAAGAAAGGATATGAAAGAGGTTCAATAAAAAAATAGGACCTTGAAACCCCTAGAATCGGCTACCAAATAGAAAAATCCTTTGTTTTTTATCCAGCGATAAATCAGATTTTGGATGAACTTTGGAAGCGAATATCTTAGGCTACGATCTATGAGAAGGTATCAAATCAATCCCTAACCCTTCCTTGTAACACTCATATTTAAGTTTCACAAAGAAATCAAGGAGAGAAATGCTGTAAATGTGGCTGTACAGGCCGAGTTTCAGATGGCGGCGATGTGAAAAATGCGCATCTTCTTCTTGTTTAGAGGAAGAAAACGATGATATGGCCAATTCAACTAAACTATCCAAGTCAACTCAAAATTTGACATTTTCTTGGGTTTTCTCAATTTTAACCCTATTTCAGACCGATTCTCATAAAAACATTATGGTTTCATAAAC
>NW_019274524.1:0-2381 GCF_002738345.1 Cucurbita maxima | reverse complement strand
AAACCCAAAAAAAGGTCAAATTTTGAGTTGACTTGGATAGTTTAGTTTAACTGGCCATATCATCATTTTCTTCCTCTTAACAGGAAGAAGATGCACATTTTTCGCTTCGCCGCTATCTGAAACTCGGTCTGGACAGCCACATTTACAGCATTTCTCTCCTTGATGTCTTCGTGAAAATTAAAGATGGGTGTTACAAGGAAGAGCTAGGGATTGATTTGATACCTTCTCGTAGATCGTAGCCTAAGATATTCGCTTCTAAAGTTCATCCAAAATATGATTTATCGCTGGAGATAAAAGAAAGGATTTTTTATTGGGTAGCCGATTCTAGGGATTACAAGGCCCTATTTCTTCATTAAACCTCTTCCATATCTTATCTTCAAGCTAAAGGAATTGGTTTTGGAGGAACGTCTTTGAGTGTAGGACCTTAACTTCTAGAAATCGTTCTCGGTATGCTACTTACTCGAAACGCCAGATTTCGATCTCGTGGGTAGTTTGTTCTACGACGTTTCAGCTCTCAATTCCTTCATCAAGTTTACTAAACTTCTTCCTCTGAAACTAGAGGAATCCTGAATTTGAAGGAAAAGAGATCGTAGATAGGAATTCGACTCTTATCCCTAATTTAATTTTGAAACCTATTTCCTTCAATTCGGCACGCTCTCGAGGTTATTTTTCTTCGTGGTCTTCTATGGAAGCATTCTTTGGAGGTGTAAAAACTGATTGGAATCATTTTTGCTCGACGAGTCATCATGTATCCTCGGATTGGATTTTCAAGTTTTTCTTAAAGTTCTTCAATGGCGGATTGAATTGGGGGAATGGTTTCTCGGCACTTTCAGCACTCTATTCCTTCATAGAACTTGTTGGTAATCTTGTTGAGAAACTGTAGGAATAAAATTGAAGAGAAATGGTGGAAGATTGCTCTCGAATTTGGAAGAAATCTAAGAGTAGGAGACCTATAATCTAAACGTTCATTGCCTTCAATTGGGGATCGACCTTTCTCGATTCTTATTTCGTATTGTTGCTTCTACTTCAGACTTTATAGGAGATGCTTAAACCGACTTTGAGAGCTCCAGAATCTTTGTTATTTAGAAGTTGAAAGATAAATGGTGGAGGATTGCTCTCGAATTTGGAAGCAATCTGCGAGTAGGAGACCCATAATCTAAATGCTTATTGCCTTCGATTAGGGGATCAACCTTTCTCGATTCTTATTTCGTATTGTTGCTCCTACTTCAGACTTTATAGGAGGAGCTTAAACCGACATTGAGAGCTCTAGAATCTTCGTTATTTAGAGATCGAACTCTCTGGATAATTTTTTGGAGATATCAACTCCGATCATAGCCTTACCGACCTTGGCCTTGAATACTAATCGTTGGATGTGATGATCCGTGCGTGTTCGTTCTAGATCTTATCAAAATTTGGAGGAGATCCAACAGTTGAGATTTGAGTTTGAAGGATTTTGCTCGGATGGTCACTGTAGATGCTCTGATTCTAATTAGAGTGGCATTTCTCTAATTATCCATTCTTTCAGGGGTATTTTGGTAATATTCCACTTTTCGAATATTTTATTATTATTTTTCTCGAAAAAAAATCCATAATTTTTCTACAAATTCCTCATTGCTTTTTGATCATTTCCCCTTTATTTTGAATCTTGAGATTCCTTCTAGATAAGGAATTACAAATCGGGAAAGATTTTTTATAATTGATAAAATGACTTTTTTGCCGTTTTCATTTACTTTTTCATTTCCAATCCTTTTCAAAAGGCCTTTTAACTCCTTGAAATCACTTGTTAGGGTACTCAATTGACTAAGTCCCATGTTCTTGCTTAAAACTTTAATTTTTTTCCTTTCTATACTTTGGGTCTTTCATGAGTGGCTTATTCTTATGGGAGATAATTTTCTTCATGTTTGGGGTGTTACATATACATACTCGTTACAAACACAAAATAAGAAGCATACTCAAAAGAAGAACAAAAAATACTATTTTAAAAACAGAGGTTAGTCCATGGCCACACTCCAATACGTGCTCTCATCCACGACCAACTCTTAGTTACTTGAAAAAAAAAATGATAAACATGGAGTGAGTAAAACTTAGTAAGTAGCCTACTAATAGGGTCTTAATCGCGACCTTAAGCTAGGATATTACTTCTTGTTATGTTTACAGGATCTTGTAGCTAAGAGGTCATCATGTCATGTATCATATACTGATCTTGAAAACCTTCCTCTAAAATAACCTTCAATTTTCTCCCCATGAACATATAAGTGGTGTCGTCATAATCATGTAAGTCTACTGGTAAATCGTGGTGCAGGACATCTCGTTTAGCTGATGGGAAAGGTAGGCCTATCATAACATCCAGCTCATGATACATATTGCAGGATATCCTACCT
>NW_019274523.1:0-2382 GCF_002738345.1 Cucurbita maxima | reverse complement strand
TGACACGGTTTTTTTTAGCACGTACGTCTAACTAACCAAGTTAGGGAATCGATTTAAAGCACTCTTTTACTGTTTTATGCGCTCCATTTCTTCAAAATTCTATTTTAAATCATTATTCCCGATCACTTCGAGCAGGAATTTCGAAAGACGCCATTCGCTACTCAGTTTTTTTATCATGTGGTTCAAACCTCCTAGNAGACTAAACTAAACATCCCCAACAAAAGTTTCAAGAAACGTCGACCGTGACACGGTTTTTTTTAGCACGTACGTCTAACTAACCAAGTTAGGGAATCGATTTAAAGCACTCTTTTACTGTTTTATGCGTTCCATTTCTTCAAAATTCTATTTTAAATCATTATTCCCGATCACTCCGAGCAGGAATTTCGAAAAACGCCGACCGCTACTCAGTTTTTTTATCACGTGGTTCAAACTTCCTGGATTAGGGTTCACAAATTAGGGTTTCGATTTTAAGTACTATTTTTCTACACTCCGTTTCTTTGACATTCTATTCTAAATCATCAAGACTAAACTAAACATTCCCAACAAAAGTTTCGAGAAACGTCGACCGTGACACGATTTTTTTCGCACGTCCGTCTAACTAACCAGGTTAGGGAATCGATTTAAAACACTCTTTTACTGTTTTATGCACTCCATTTTTTCAAAATTCTATTCTAAATCATTATTCCCGATCACTCCGAGCAGGAATTTCGAAAAACGCCATTCGCTACTCAGTTTTTTTATCATGTGGTTCAAACCTCCTAGATTAGGGTTCACAAATTACGGCTACGATTTTAAGCACTCTGTTACTTTTTTCTTCACACCGTTTCTTCGACATTCTATTTTAAATCATCAAGACTAAACATTCCCAACAAAAGTTTCGAGAAACGTCGACCGTGACACGGTTTTTTTAGCACGTACTTCTAACTAACCAGGTTAGGGAATCGATTTAAAGCACTCTTTTACTGTTTTATGCACTCCATTTCTTCAAAATTCTATTCTAAATCTTTATTCCCGATCAGTCCGAGCTGGAATTTCGAAAAACGCCATCCGCTACACATTCTATTCTAAATCTTTATTCCCGATCAGTCCGAGCTGGAATTTCGAAAAACGCCATCCGCTACACAGTATTTTTATCATGTGGTTCAAACCTCCTAGATTAGGGTTCACAAATTAGGGCTTCCATATTAAGCACTCTTTTACTTTTTTTCTACACTCCGTTTCTTCGACATTCTATTCTCAATAATAGAGACTAAACATTCCCAAAAAAAGTTTCGAGAAACGTCGACCGTGACACGATTTTTTTCGCACGTCCGTCTAACTAACCTGGTTAGGGAATCGATTTAAAACACTCTTTTACTGTTTTATGCACTCCATTTCTTCAAAATTCTATTCTAAATCGTGATTCCCGATCACTCCGAGCAGGAATTTCGAAAAACTCCGACCGCTACTCAGTTTTTTTATCACGTGGTTCAAACGTCCTAGATAGGGTTCACAAATTACGGTTTCGATTTTCAGCACTATTTTTCTACACTCCGTTTCTTCGACATTCTATTCTAAATCATCAAGACTAAACTAAACATCCCCAACAAAAGTTTCAAGAAACGTCGACCGTGACACGGTTTTTTTTAGCACGTACGTCTAACTAACCAAGTTAGGGAATCGATTTAAAGCACTCTTTTACTGTTTTATGCGCTCCATTTCTTCAAAATTCTATTTTAAATCATTATTCCCAATCACTCCGAGCAGGAATTTCGAAAGACACCATTCGCTACTCAGTTTTTTTATCATGTGGTTCAATCCTCCTAGATTAGGGTTCACAAATTAGGGCTTCGATTTTCAGCACTATTTTTCTACACTCCGTTTCTTCGACATTCTATTCTAAATCATCAAGAATAAACTAAACATTCCCAACAAAAGTTTCGAGAAACGTCGACCGTGACACGATTTTTTTCGCACATCCGTCTAACTAACCAGGTTAGGGAATCGATTTAAAAAACTCTTTTACTGTTTTATGCACTCCATTTTCCGTCTAACTAACCAGGTTAGGGAATCGATTTAAAAAACTCTTTTACTGTTTTATGCACTCCATTTCTTCAAAATTCTATTCTAAATCATTATTCCCGATCACTTCGAGCAGGAATTTCGAAAAACGCCATTCGCTACTCAGTTTTTTTATCATGTGGTTCAAACCTCCTAGATTAGGGTTAACAAATTACGGCTACGATTTTAAGCACTCTGTTACTTTTTTCCTTACACCGTTTCTTCGACATTCTATTCTAAATCATCAAGACTAAACATTCCCAACAAAAGTTTCGAGAAACGTTGACCGTGACACGGTTTTTTTAGCACGTACTTCTAACTAACCAGGTTAGGGAATCGATT
>NW_019274522.1:0-2383 GCF_002738345.1 Cucurbita maxima | reverse complement strand
GCAAATATGGTAACCCGTAATGTAAGGCAAATATCTAGATATTTGCCTTATAATGAACGGTCAACTAATATATGATAGAGTTATTTATTCCTGCTCTCTCTATTTACTTTTCTCCCTATATATATATATTTTTTTTTTGTTAAAGATTTTTTTTTTGTTTATTTATTTATTTTTTATTATTATTATTTTAACTTAATTTTTTTATATTTATTTATTTATTTATTTATTCATCTATGATTGCTTTCCTTCGAATGTAATCTTTATTCATTCATGTACTCTATTTGTCCAAGACTAGAGGCCACCCCTATGATGTTAGAGATAGGTTGCTAAATAATGATTGCATGTGTTTGCATTTGCATGGCCCCCTATAGTGGGGCCACTTACTGAGTACTCTTCGAAATACTTGGGCCGTGTGCCATATTATTTTTCTGGTAAAGGTAAGACAACTTACTGAGTACTCTTCGAAATACTTGGGCCGTGTGCCATATTATTTTTCTGGTAAAGGTAAGACACTTGTACGAGTACTCTTCGAAATACTTGGGCCGTGTGCCATATTATTTTTCTGGTAAAGGTAAGACACTTGTACGGAAGACGGCTGCATCACGAGCAGAGATTGTGGCACGTGCATAGGGTAGATTCATATTTAAATTTCTCGGTTTTAGTTAGAATAGGTTGTTATGCATTTCATTGTTATAAATTATTTTGTAGTGCTCTTATTTTCTCACAATTTCAGTATTTCGTATTTAAACACATAAGATCATGGCTGTGTTTTCCTGAGAAGAAGTTGTTTTAAGCATTTTTTGAAGTTTACGTTATAAATGATGTTCATGTAAGAGTTATATTTCCGCATTATAGATGAACATGAGACGTTAGTGAAGGTGTTAATATAACACATGCGGAAGCAATTTGGATCTTAGGAACTTTTAGAACATCAATTATAGTAATAACTAGCATGTTCATAAGTATTAAAACTTAATGAGTTTGAATACTAACCTTTTGTAGTTCAAATTCCTTTTTCCTCACGAACCGGTTTCAAACCACCACTAGTGTCTTCTCAACTATCCTCCGGCCTTAGAACAGGATTGTGGAATCCGGTGAGTGACTAAACTTGGGAGGGATTTTGTATATATGAAGAGAGTGTTTGTGAGAGGTTTTTCTCAAGGTTTTTTCACCAACAAGAAGACCTTTCATGTATTATGATCACTCTATTTATAGAGTCATGTTTGCATGTTCATGCAAATTTGAGATCACCAAATTTTGACACTCAAAATTCCACTCAAATGTTTGGGATTATGTATCTTTTAATAC
Source organism: Cucurbita maxima (assembly GCF_002738345.1). Classification (NCBI taxonomy): domain Eukaryota; kingdom Viridiplantae; phylum Streptophyta; class Magnoliopsida; order Cucurbitales; family Cucurbitaceae; genus Cucurbita; species Cucurbita maxima. Next base: position 1,075 of record NW_019274522.1, on the reverse strand, counting down.
AACCCCGCTAGCATTACGTACATATCATATCATTTTTCATATCGTTTCAGATATTGTTCGTCATTCATATCATATTGTTTCTCACTCTTCCGTTCTCAAATCATACATAATTCTAATGGGGTTATATTGCATGTCATTTATCGTGATTTCATGTCATTCACATCATGTCGTATACACACAATTTAAGAGACCTAACATAACTTTCTATGCTTTTAACATAACATTTCATCATATGCATATCATACCATGACATATTGCATCACAAACAAGTCATAACATAAACACTTCGTAGTCATATTGTTCTCTAACTGATCATAGCCTTAACGTTCTTACACCTATCACAGACATATCATTACGTGAATGTACCTTAGTCATATCATCACAAGAATGTATCCTAACGCTATCGTTCTATCAATCTATCACAAACCTATCCCTTTCTACCCGTAATCTAACCGTATTCTTTCATCAATCTCTCTTATCCATATCACTCTGGTTTGTAATCTAGCTTTAACGTTTTATGAACGTATTTTACTTCTGTCGTTACATGTAGTTTTGTGCATCTTTCTCGTATCCTATCTCAAACATATCATTGAACACATCATACCATACAATTCACATATTATAACATATGCATAACATATAAGAAGCATATCCATCCACAGACAATACACACATATCAATATATATGACACATGCAGAACCACGGGGCACGTATCAACATCAAATATAACCATGCCGATAGTAAGGTCACTTACCTGGTTAGCTTAAGTCGTTGTCACGTATATATCCTTAATGAAAGTTTGATTCTGTTCTTTGAAATCTAAGTCAAGCTATGTGAGTCCATGACATCCGTTCCAAGTTTGAACTCTATAAATTATTTTTCTAATTTACATTGTTAAAATTATGATATTTACTGTTGGACAAAATTTAATGGAGTTCCATGTCGTTTTATATATATATATATATATATATAATTTTTATTCTATTCAACAAATCGTCTCTCAATATTCCCTCCTCCCTCTTTGTAATTATTTTGATTCTGTAAATAGATTTTCAGTTCTGAAAACATTTTCAA
>NW_019274521.1:0-2385 GCF_002738345.1 Cucurbita maxima | reverse complement strand
CTTACCAGCTCTTTCAGCTCATAGCAGCAGTATGAAAAGCGGAATCCTCATCCTGAGTCGAGTCCATATTGCCATACGAATTGACATCTGCCAAACCAAGGGCTTCTATTTTTTCTTTAATGTAAGCGGATTTAACAGTTTCGATAAAACCAACCTCTTTTAAAGAAGGAGTCGCTCTACCTTGATCATCGTGGACATACGCATCTCCCTCTTTAAATTTTCCTGCCATGAAAAGGAAAGTTCCCTCACGATAGGCCCTCCCAGCTGTTGAACGTGTTTCGATCAATCGAGAGAGGTATAGAATAGTACAACAAACCAACAAGACAAGAATGGACTCATAAGATGGGCGGTCAGAGAATCGATTTTTTGTGCCTGGCGTGCAACTGGTTCAGTCAACAACAAGGTACAAAGCGGATTTGATTAAATGGGCTTGAAAGTTCCAAGCGGATTTGATTGGGTTGAGGAGACAGTCCGTGAGGTAATTGGGCTTCGAGATTGTGTATACAATACACGAAAAGAGCTCGCTTTCGACTTTCTACCTCGGCGTTTTGTGCCCAGTTCTGGTTCAAGAAAGGGTATGATCTCTTTCATTGGAGCACATTGATGCCGCGAAGGAGTCTTCGGAACCGGTGGATAGGCTATGATGACTTCAGGCTATTCAAATAGCTGACTAACACTAGACCTAATGCCTTTATAGTGGATCTGGTCTGGAAACGATATACTTGAGACCTCTCACACCCTCTTGCAATAAAATGAGGAGATTGTGTAACGAGGAAAACATATTGAGCCCAAATATCATCTCATAAGAGAGATTGTGTAACGAGGAGATGTGATCGTCACACAGATAGCTTCAGAGCACAACCTTGCTGATCCATTTACAAAGTCCCTCACGGCTAAAGTGTATGAATGGCACCTAGTGAGTCTAGGACTACGAGTTAGGTAATCTAGGGCAAGTGGGAGAAAAGGCATGAGTATGTGATGCCCTAGTTTATTGTATTTATGTCTTTCTCTCTACTCAACGTTATAAAACTCCACTAGAGTTTTAGTCCAAGTGGGTGTTTGTTGGGTTTTATGTCCTAAAACTCATAGTTTGTAAACAAAAGCATATTTTATTTTCAATAAAGTTATTATTGTTGTTTATTAAGTAAAGGTTGTTATTGAATAAAGTGAATTTTACGATCATTAATCTAAATCCAATAAACTAAGAACACTCTGGCTATAGTATGATTACTTGAACTATATGTAGAGACATAAGAGTTGATCAAGTTCAAGTATATAGTATAAGGATAAGACTGAGTACCTTATCCTGAGGACACTATGGATGCGGCCCACTTTTGTATATGATATTAACAATGCGATCACTAAAATTGTACATGTGAAGACATGTGAGTGGGGGCATCCTATGCAATAAGTATTGCATAAGATCGGACCATGAAGAAAATCACTCTCACTTTATAATGTCGTTTACTGTTGAGACTGATTTTCTTTTCATTCGATGACCTAAGTAACTCGATCTTAATCTTGAGCTAACCATGAACTCCTTGTTTATTCGGAATTATCCTTAGATTTGCATGGGTGAGAGTGGCTCAAGTTCGCCAACTCAATAGGTCTCTCATTTCAGGGGTAAGACTGGGTAAATGGCTCAGGACGTGGGGTGCAAGATGGAATTCACTCCTACACACTTTTAGGGATAGAAGAGAGGTAGTTTCCTTAATTACTGACTCCAGGTCTTGAATAAGGGGCCCCACCCTCTCATTGGCCTGAGAGGGATCCGGTTTACTGGTTGGACCACAAACCAATTGTTCATTAGAGGATCAGTGAGACATAAGAAACAAGAAGTAACTTCAAGGGTAAAACGGTAAATTGACCCAGCTCTAGTTACGAACAACCTGTGAAGGATCGACTTACTAATCATGGTTATATCAAATGGACAAAAATATATCTATAGTGAGGGGAGTGCAACTACTAGGCTATAGTGGAATGTCCTAGTACTTAACGAATGTTAGTTAACAAAGCTAATGAGTTTAACCGGTTAATCTTGGATCGTTGGAGCCCATGATCTATAGGTCCATTAGGTCCCTCTGGTAGCTCATATCGGACTAAACCATAGAACAGTGTGACGAGTGAATTCGAAGTGTTCGAATTCAAATTAGGGAGAATGCACTACATATATACGATATATTTAACTGCATTTTAGTTTTATTTACGAATTAAACAAAAAGAAAGAATCTGAGATATTTAAATAAAATTTAATATCATAATCAAATATGTGTCGGAATTAATTGGGATTGACATTTGAATTAATATTAAATATTAATTAAATATTTAATTAATCATTAAATATTACTTTAATTTGAAATTTATAATTCAAATTGATTGTTGAAT
>NW_019274520.1:0-2385 GCF_002738345.1 Cucurbita maxima | reverse complement strand
TTACTGTTTTATGCACACCGTTTCTTCGAAATTCAATTCTGAATCATCAAGCCTCATTTAGCACGTACTAAAAACGTCCCAGATTTGGGTTTCCGAAGTAGGGTTCGATTTGAAGAACTCTTTTATTTTTTTATGCACACCGTTTCTTCGAATTCCTATTCTAAATCATCAAGCCTAATCATTCCTCACAAAACTTTTTAAAAACCTCGACTGTGACTCGGTTTTTTTAGCACGTACTTCAAACGTTGTAGATTTGGGTTTCCGAAGTAGGGTTCGATTTGAAGAACTCTTTTACTGTTTTATTCACACCGTTTCTTCGAAATCCTATTCTAAATCATCAAGCCTAATCATTCCACACAAATCTTTCGACAAACGTCGACCGTGACTCGGTTCCTTTAGCACGTACTTCAAACGTCCCAGATTTTGGTTTCCGAAGTAGGGTTCGATTTGAAGAACTCTTTTACTGTTTTATTCACACCGTTTCTTCGAAATCCTATTCTAAATCATCAAGCCTAATCATTCCACACAAATCTTTCGACAAACGTCGACCGAAACTCGGTTTCTTTAGCACGTACTTCAAACGTCCCAGATTTTGGTTTCCGAAGTAGGGTTCGATTTGAAGAACTCTTTTACTGTTTTATGCACACTGTTTCTTCGAAATCCTATTCTAAATCATCAAGCCTAATCATTCCACACAAATCTTTCGACAAACGTCGACCGTGACTCGGTTTCTTTAGCACGTACTTCAAACGTCCCAGATTTGGGTTTCCGAAGTAGGGTTCGATTTGAAGAACTCTTTTACTGTTTTATTCACACCGTTTCTTCGAAATCCTATTCTAAATCATCAAGCCTAATCATTCCACACAAATCTTTCGACAAACGTCGACCGTGACTCGGTTTCTTTAGCACGTACTTCAAACGTCCCAGATTTTTGTTTCCGAAGTTGGGTTCGATTTGAAGAACTCTTTTACTGTTTTATTCACACCGTTTCTTCGAAATCCTATTCTAAATCATCAAGCCTAATCATTCCACACAAATCTTTCGACAAACGTCGACCGTAACTCGGTTTTTTTAGCACGTACTTCAAACGTCCCAGACTTGGGTTTTCGAAGTAGGGTTCGATTTGAAGAACTCTTTTACTGTTTTATGCACACTGTTTCTTCGAAATCCTATTCTAAATCATCAAGCCTAATCATTCCTCACAAAACTTTTTAAAAACCTCGACTGTGACTCGGTTTTTTTAGCACGTACTTCAAACGTCCCAGATTTGGGTTTCCGAAGTAGGGTTTGATTTGAAGAACTCTTTTACTGTTTTATGCACACCGTTTTTCGAAATTCAATTCTGAATCATCAAGCCTGATCATTCCACACAAATCTTTCGACAAACGTCGACCGTGACTCGGTTTTTTTAGCACGTACTACAAACGTCCCAGATTTGGGTTTCCGAAGTAGGGTTTGATTTGAAGAGCTCTTTTACTGTTTTATGCACACCGTTTTTCGAAATTCAATTCTGAATCATCAAGCCTGATCATTCCACACAAATCTTTCGACAAACGTCGACCGTGACTCGGTTTTTTTAGCACGTACTTCAAACGTCCCAGATTTGGGTTTCCGATGTAGGGTTCGATTTGAAGAACTCTTTTATTGTTTTATACACATCGTTTCTTCGAATTCCTATTCTAAATCCTCAAGCCTAATCATTCCTCACAAAACTTTTTAAAAACCTCGACTGTGACTCGGTTTTTTTAGCACGTACTTCAAACGTTGTAGATTTGGGTTTCCGCAGTAGGGTTCGATTTGAAGAACTCTTTTACTGTTTTATGCACACCGTTTTTCGAAATTCAATTCTGAATCATCAAGCTTAATCATTCCACACAAATCTTTCGACAAACGTCGACCGTGACTCGGTTTTTTTAGCACGTACTTCAAACGTCCCAGATTTGGGTTTCCGATGTAGGGTTCGATTTGAAGAACACTTTTACTGTTTTATGCACACCGTTTCTTCGAAATTCAATTCTGAATCATCAAGCCTCATTTAGCACGTACTAAAAACGTCCCAGATTTGGGTTTCCGTAGTAGGGTTCGATTTGAAGAACTCTTTTATTGTTTTATGCACACCGTTTCTTCGAATTCCTATTCTANTTAGCACGTACTTCAAACGTCCCAGATTTGGGTTTCCGATGTAGGGTTCGATTTGAAGAACTCTTTTATTGTTTTATACACATCGTTTCTTCGAATTCCTATTCTAAATCCTCAATCCTAATCATTCCTCACAAAACTTTTTAAAAACCTCGACTGTGACTCGGTTTTTTTAGCACGTACTTCAAACGTCCCAGATTTGGGTTTCCGATGTAGGGTTCGATTTGAAGAACTCTTTTACTGTTT
>NW_019274519.1:0-2318 GCF_002738345.1 Cucurbita maxima | reverse complement strand
CTAGGAAAAGTCTATAGAATCAAAAACCCGACTACTCTAATACCAATCTGTCAGGACCTGACTTTCAAGGCTTCAAAAGACCGAATCGTAACTGAAAAGACGAAATCGAAAACAAATAAAAAAAAAAATAAAATAGAAGGTAAAAATCCGGAAAAATTTAAAACAAGAAAAGGAAATCAAGGACACCAAAATTAAATATAAAATCAAAATCAAATGTTACAAATAGGAATTGCAAATATAAAATGAAATACAAAAGACTCCAAATATGAAAACGGACGAAGGACTCTAAAAGACCGACAAGGGACTAACGCTCTAGAACGACACCCCTCTGTGACAGTGCAGCTCTCGAACATCTTCTCGTATCGACTGGTACCTGAAAAAAAAAATGAAGGAAAGGGGTAAGTATAAAAATATACTCAGTAACCAACCTACTTGTAGGCTCTTTTCTCATCCTTATCTTAGTGGGTATACACGGTCTTATCTCTGGATTCTAGTGAGTGCAAATCATGCTCCACCTCTCTTTTCTGTATCTTGGGAGGTTTGCCTATCTTATGCAATGAAATGATTAGTGTCCTGCTCCACCTCTCTTTTCTGTATCTTGGGAGGTTTGCCTATCTTATGCAATGAAATGATTAGTGTCCTGAGGTGAAGCGCGATCTCATAAGTAATCTGAGGGGATCATATGGCTGGATCTGAATACATGACTCTCTCTGAATATCATCCNACCCCTTAGCTATCACCACTAGGTCTGGGCACCTTTCACACTTCCCTATCCGGATCTGCCAAGCTCAATGATCTCCGTACCGAAGCTCTGTCTCGACGGTACGGTATTGGAGAAGAGAGGGAAGTGGAGGTTCTGATGACACTAGCCACACTACTAAACTCTAGCGGGCTACCTACAGTTACCGTAGTGACCTACTATTCTTTCTAGGGTGGAACTTGGTGGCTTAGACTTGGATTCATGCATCTTTAGGATTCTCGTGCAAGGTCTCACAAACCTATCAGGTTTCAAATTCAAGGCTCTGGATCCGCCGGTAATCGTTTCGCAGGTCCAAATGCACGGTATTCTAGAGGTCCCCCAATCTAGGGTCTCATCTAGCCTACTTAGTCACAAATACCCTAATCTAAGCTCATAATTTCTTCCGGTTCATCAAGAAAGATAACACAAGCCATCATCATGCATAGGAGTTAACATGCAGCAGTTCATGCAATATTAACAAACATGCTCAACGGGAAGATAACGTCCACCTTTACCTGGAGCGCAGATTTCACAATTTTTCCATCCTCCTCATGCATACATACTTTATCAGAATCTTAATCAAAACAGATTTAATAAATATTTCATATCTAGCTTTCCTTAATCATTTTATTTTCACAGTTTCCATACTAATATGCTAGGTCCGGCTAGCTAATTTTATGGGTGGTAGCATGCATGCATGTTCCTAGTGGTTCCTACAAGTACTGCTCGTGGGAATTCAAATGGCTACTTACATGGTTGACGCGTGCCTTCCCAAGCTCGAATCATTTGCCGGAAAAGGTTCCAAAAATTCTGGAATTTCCTTGATAGGTTCTAATTCACATAAAAATAGGATCAGAGTTGAAATCGAGGCAAAAAACAAGCAAACGGAGGTCGAACGGTCACTCACGCGCCTACACGCGCGCTGACACGCTCTGGAGGGTGTACTACACGTGACTTCTCACGCAGTCGCAGGCCAGCGACCGATCGGGCCAATTCGAGTGGTTCAGACTCAGGTCGACCCGATTGCACGGCGCCTGATGCGCTTCTTCAGCCCGCGGTCGCCACGTGTCGCTCGTCGATCCTGCAGCGCTCCTCCGTACGTCGGCCGACATGTGGTGGCGATTCCTCCTCTCTCTTCTTGCGTTTTTTTCCAATTTTCCAGAAACGTGAGTTTTGGTGTTTTCGATCCATTTTCTCCTGATTTTTATATCTTCCAATCCATAATCCGAATCAACAAGTTCTCTTCACGAGTATTATAGATGTCATATTCTATTTCTACAATATATTTTTCTTTTTTTGGTAATCACAGGTCTTATTATTTGAGTTCGAATTTGGGGAAAAACACGAGTTCTTACCGAAAATAACGTTTTCTTGAAACTCCAATTTTCGTCCAGAAACTTCAAAAGACCTGTGTGAATCTTATTTTAATTACATACCTCAAAAACTCTAGATCTAATGCTCATGAAATTTCTTAGATCTAGATAAAATCGAAACACGAAGTTTAGAATCTTACTTTGTCCGTTCTTAGATTTTTTTGCTGGAATGAGTGGATCCACCACCCAAACTTCTTTTCTAGCAC
>NW_019274518.1:0-2333 GCF_002738345.1 Cucurbita maxima | reverse complement strand
AAGTAGAGTCGGGTTGGGTTTTGGCATCTGAACCAGCCCATAGAACGAACGCAGGCCCTGTGCATTTTGGCTCAACACGGACGCGCGCTGCAGCCTTGGTCTCAGCTCTGCACACGTGCTCTCGGCTTGGCTTGACGTGTACGGCGGCTTAGTTGGTCGGCTCGACTGTTCGGTATCACTATAATATATCGATTCCAAGGTTTTCGATCCATTCAAAGCCGTTTCTGCCCTTAGTTTTACCATATGAGGTCAGTATGATTCCTAACCGTCAAAGACAGATTGAGTTGGGAGTTTATTTTCATAAATAGCATGAGATTTAGCTAGGTTATGTTATGTAAGGTTCTTAAGTTTTTATGTGGTTATTATAGGACGGATTTAACCTTTGAGACTAGCTAGCTATGAGTGACTCAACCGAAGACCATCGAGATAAGTGACCTTACTGTTGGAGTTAGTTTACTACATGTTGTATGATGGTGGGTGCCCTGTGGCCCATGCATGCACCATGTTTTATTATGTCATATGACTATATGATGTATGAATTATGCGACTGTTTATGCTATGAAATGTAATGGGATATGTTGATTGTTGACTGTTTATGTTATGTGAAGTTATGAATGATATGTTAGTAATATATGCCATGAAAATGTTGATCGATGCCATGTATACACGTAGTATTATTGAGTCATATCATGAGATGTTTATGCAACTGGAATGTACTTTTATGTTATGTAATATGTCATGTAATGTAAGTCATGTGAGATGCCATGTAATGTAAGAAACGTATATGCGATGTTAGCACTGCTTATGTAATGCCATGTTAGATATGTTAGGGACCTCATGCATATATGTATGTCACGTGCATCGAGATTCTACCCCTTTATGATACGAAAGAATGAATTACGATATTTATGTTTGCCATGCTATCATGCGGGTCCTTTTCTGTTCTGTGGTGTCCGGCGACGTGTAACACGTTGTGTCCGACAAAGTCAGGCCCAGGGGGTATGTATACGAGCCCGCCTGGTGGGTCCATGTACTCGTACATGGGCCGTGTGTGAAGGAGTACCACACACCTAACCCTCCGGAATAGAAAAGTGCTCAAGGCTATGTAAATTTTATGAAAAGGTAGGTCTCGCTCATATGTTGCATGTGTTTGCATTCCTAACCCCAACAGTGGGGTGACTTACTGAGTATTTCTTAAAATACTCAAGTCACGTGATACTACATTTTTCAGGTAAAGGCAAGGTGCCAATGTATGGTTGACGACGGAGTTGAGTACACCATGGAAGTTGGAGAGGGGATATTTTTAGGAGTTTCCGTTTATTTGACTGTCTTTAAGTTATAGCATTGAGTATTGTTTTATTTATATTTATTTTGAATTCAGTTATTGAAGGTTAATTTTCCGAGATAGGTTTGTTTAGGATTTATGAATCTTTACGAAATATTTCCAAGATTATTTATGATGATCTTCCGCGTAACAAATTATGCATGCATGGGTGACGTCACTAATTAAGTTTAGAAAATTAGAGCATTGGGCGTTACAGCGAAGACCATGGGACAATCTCCTAATGTATCATTACTTTCATCTTTGTATCGATAGACCATGGGACTGTAGATGTTCATAAAATTTGTGTCTCATAAATTTCTGAAATTATATTAATTATTTTATATATATCTAATAGAGTTTCAACAACATTAAAATCAATTACTTCAGATTTGATCTCAAGTTACTAGATTTAAAGTCCAATGTCCTAACCACTAGATAATGGGACCACGAATATCTTAAGATTTGTGTGTCATAAATTTAAGAACTTTAAAAAGAATAATAGTATCTTATTTGTTTCTTACAGATCTCTAAATTTTGAAAATTATTTGTGTCTTTGTTTTTAGTTTTGTATTTGATAGGGTTTCAACCCAATAAAATCAATTAATTTATTAGATCATTTGTACAATTATTCAACCATTCTTCTTCCATCATTTCCATCCTACTTTAATAAAGTTCACATAAAGGTTATTCTTAAACAAATTTAACGTTAAAAAAAGATACTTATTTAATAAGTTTTTCCTATCCATATTTTTTAAAAGTTTATCTGAATATTCTAGGTAACATTGCCAAAGTAAAAAAATCAAATTATTTGTGTTTACTCTATTTTTATAATAAAACCCATGTGCTACGTATTAATATATCAATGACTATTTAGATCTAAATAGTTACTTAGTGTGACCATTCTCAACTTGTTAATACAATCTCTAATAAATACAAAGTTAATAGTGAGAAAAGAAAAAACAACAAAAGTTGTTCTCCAATGTGAGTTAGGTTGAGAATCTCAACTCGC
>NW_019274517.1:1769-2390 GCF_002738345.1 Cucurbita maxima | reverse complement strand
TGACTCGGTTTTTTTAGCACGTACTACAAACTTCCCTGTTTAAGTTTCCAAAGAAGGGTTCCATTTGAAGAACTCTTTTATTTTTTTACGCACTCCGTTTCTTAGAAATAATATTCTAAATCATCAACCCTTATCATTCCTCACAAAAATTTCGACAAACGTCGACTGTGACTCGGTTTTTTTTAGCACGTACTACAAACTTCCCTTTTTGGGTTTCCGAAGAAGAGTTCCATTTGAAGAACTCTTTTACTGTTTTGTTCACTTCGTTTCGTAGAAATAATATTCTAAATCATGAAGCCTTATCATTCCTCACAAAACTTTCGACAAACGTCGACCGTGACTCGGTTTTTTTAGCACGTACTACAAACTTCCCTGTTTAAGTTTCCAAAGAAGGGTTCCATTTGAAGAACTCTTTTATTTTTTTACGCACTCCGTTTCTTAGAAATAATATAATAAATCATCAAGCCTTATCATTCCTCACAAAAATTTCGACAAACGTCGATCGTAACTCGGTTTTTTTAGCAGGTACTACAAACTTTCATGTTTGGGTTTCCGAAGAAGGGTTCCATTTGAAGAACTCTTTTACTGTTTTGTGCACTCCCTTTCGTAGAAATAATATTC
>NW_019274517.1:0-1436 GCF_002738345.1 Cucurbita maxima | reverse complement strand
TTTGGGTTTCCGAAGAAGGGTTCCATTTGAAGAACTCTTTTACTGTTTTACGCACTCCGTTTCTTAGAAATAATGTTCTAAATCATCAATCCTTATCATTCCTCACAAATCTTTCGAGAAACGTCGACTGTGACTCGGTTTTTTTTAGCACGTACTACAAACTTCCCTTTTTGGGTTTACGAAGAAGGATTCCATTTGAAGAACTCTTTTACTGTTTTGTTCACTTCGTTTCGTAGAAATAATATTCTAAATCATCAAGTCTTATCATTCCTCACAAAACATTCGACAAACGTCGACTGTGACTCGGTTTTTTTTAGCACGTACTACAAACTTCCCTGTTTAAGTTTCTAAAGAAGGGTTCCATTTGAAGAACTCTTTTATTTTTTTACGCACTCCGTTTCTTAGAAATAATATTCTAAATCATCAAGCCTTATCATTCCTCACAAAAATTTCGACAAACGTCGACCGTAACTCGGTTTTTTTAGCAGGTACTACAAACTTTCCTGTTTGGGTTTCCGAAGAAGGGTTCCATTTGAAGAACTCTTTTACTGTTTTGTGCACTCCCATTCGTAGAAATAACATTCTAAATCATCAAGTCTTATCATTCCTCACAAAACATTCGACAAACGTCGACCGTGACTCGGTTTTTTTAGCACGTACTACAAACTTCCCTGTTTAAGTTTCCAAAGAAGGGTTCCATTTGAAGAACTCTTTTATTTTTTTACGCACTCCGTTTCTTAGAAATAATATTCTAAATCATCAAGCCTTATCATTCCTCACAAAAATTTCGACAAACATCGACCGTAACTCGGTTTTTTTAGCAGGTACTACAAAGTTTCCTGTTTGGGTTTCCGAAGAAGGGTTCCATTTGAAGAACTCTTTTACTGTTTTACGCACTCCGTTTCTTAGAAATAATATTCTAAANTTTTACTGTTTTGTGCACTCCCTTTCGTAGAAATAATATTCAAAATCATCAAGTCTTATCATTCCTCACAAAACATTCGACAAACATCGACCGTGACTCGGTTTTTTTAGCACGTACTACAAACTTCACTGTTTAAGTTTCCAAAGAAGGGTTCCATTTGAAGAACTCTTTTATTTTTTTACGCACTCCGTTTCTTAGAAATAATATTCTAAATCATCAAGCCTTATCATTCCTCACAAAAATTTCGACAAACGTCGACCGTGACTCGGTTTTGTTTAACACGTACTACAAACTTCCCTTTTTGGGTTTCCGAAGAAGAGTTCCATTTGAAGAACTCTTTTACTGTTTTGTTCACTTCGTTTCGTAGAAATAATATTCTAAATAATGAAGCCTTATCATTCCTCACAAAACTTTCGACAAACGTCGACCGTGACTCGGTTTTTTTAGCACGTACTACAAACTTCCCTCTTTGGGTTTCCGAAGAAGGGTTCCATTTGAAGAACTCTTTTAC
>NW_019274516.1:0-2377 GCF_002738345.1 Cucurbita maxima | reverse complement strand
GAAGTACGTGCAAAAAAAACCGAGTCACGATCGTCGTTTTTCGAAAGTTTTGTGAGAAATGATAAGGCTTGATGATTTATCATCTTATTTCTAAGAAACGGAGTGCATAAAAACGTCAACAGAGTTCATCAAATCGAACCCTATTTCGGAAACCCAAATCGTGGAAGTTTGAAGTACGTGCTATAAAAACCGAGTCACGATCGTCGTTTTTCGAATGTTTTGTGAGGAATGATAAGGCTTGATGATTTATCATATTATTTCTATGAAACGGAGTGCATAAAACCGTCAACAGAGTTCTTCAAATCGAACCCTACTTCGGAAACCCAAATCGTGGAAGTTTGAAGTACGTGCTAAAAAAACCGAGTCACGATCGTCGTTTTTCGAAAGTTTTGTGAGGAATAATAAGGCTTGATGATTTATCATATTATTTCGAAGAAACGGAGTGCATAAAACCGTCAACAGAGTTCTTTAAATCGAACCCTACTTCGGAAACCCGAATCGTGGAAGTTTGAAGTACGTGCTAAAAAAACCGAGTCACGATCGTCGTTTTTCGAATGTTTTGTGAGGAATGATAAGGCTTGATGATTTATCATATTATTTCTTTGAAACGGAGTGCATAAAACCGTCAACAGAGTTCTTCAAATCGAACTCTACTTCGGAAACCCAAATCTTGGAAATTTGAACTACGTGCTAAAAAAACCGAGTCACGATCGTCGTTTTTCGAATGTTTGGTGAGGAATGATAAGGCTTGATGATTTATCATATTATTTCTATGAAACGGAGTGCATAAAACCGTCAACAGAGTTCTTCAAATCGAAACCTACTTCGGAAACCCAAATCGTGGAAATTTTAATTAGGTGCTAAAAAAATCGAGTCACGATCGTCGTTTTTCGAAAGTTTTGTGAGGAATGATAAGGCTTGATGATTTATCATATTATTTCTAAGAAACGGAGTGCATAAAACCGTCAACAGAGTTCTTCAAATCGAACCCTACTTCGGAAACCCAAATCGTGGAAGTTTGAAGTACGTGCTAAAAAAACCGAGTCACGATCGTCGTTTTTCGAAAGTTTTGTGAGGAATGATAAGGCTTGATGATTTAAAATATTATTTCTAAGAAACGGAGTGCATAAAACCGTCAACAGTGTTCTTCAAATCGAACCCTACTTCGGAAACCCAAATCGTGGAAGTTTGAAGTACGTGCTAAAAAAACCGAGTCACGATCGTCGTTTTTCGAAAGTTTTGTGAGGAATGATAAGGCTTGATGATTTAAAATATTATTTCTAAGAAACGGAGTGCATAAAACCGTCAACAGTGTTCTTCAAATCGAACCCTACTTCGGAAACCCAAATCGTGGAAGTTTGAAGTACGTGCTAAAAAAACCGAGTCACGATCGTCGTTTTTCGAAAGTTTTGTGAGGAATGATAAGGCTTGATGATTTATCATATTATTTCTAAGAAACGGAGTGCATAAAACCGTCAACAGAGTTCTTTAAATCGAACCCTACTTCGGAAACCCGAATCGTGGAAGTTTGAAGTACGTGCTAAAAAAACCGAGTCACGATAATCGTTTTTCGAATGTTTGGTGAGGAATGATAAGTCTTGATGATTTATCATATTATTTCTATGAAACGGAGTGCATAAAACCGTCAACAGAGTTCTTCAAATCGAACCCTACTTCGGATACCCAAATCTGGAAAATTTGAATTACGTGCTAAAAAAACCGAGTCACGATCGTCGTTTTTCGATGGTTTTGTGAGAAATGATAAGGCTTGATGATTTATCATCTTATTTCTAAGAAACAGAGTGCATAAAAACGTCAACAGAGTTCTTCAAATCGAACCCTACTTCGGAAACCCAAATCTGGGAAATTTGAATTACGTGCGTCAACAGAGTTCTTCAAATCGAACCCTACTTCGGAAACCCAAATCTGGGAAATTTGAATTACGTGCTAAAAAAACCGAGTCACGATCGTCGTTTTTCGAAGGTTTAGTGAGGAATGATAAGGCTTGATGATTTATCATATTATTTCTAAGAAACGGAGTGCATAAAAACGTCANCAGAGTTCTTCAAATCGAACCCTATTTCGGAAACCCAAATCGTGGAAGTTTGAAGTACGTGCTAAAAAAACCGAGTCACGATCGTCGTTTTCGAATGTTTTGTGAGGAATAATAAGGCTTGATGATTTATCATATTATTTCTAAGAAACGGAGTGCATAAAACCGTCAATAGAGTTCTTAAAATCGAACCCTAATTCGGAAACCCGAATCGTGGAAGTTTGAAGTACGTGCTAAAAAAACCGAGTCACGATCGTCGTTTTTCGAAAGTTTTGTGAGAAATGATAAGGCTTGATGATTTATCATCTTATTTCTAAAAAACGG
>NW_019274515.1:0-2391 GCF_002738345.1 Cucurbita maxima | reverse complement strand
TGCAGACGACTTAAATATGCGACAGGGTATTGTAAGTGGCAGAGTGGCCTTGCTGCCACGATCCACTGAGATTCAGCCCTTCGTCGCTCCGATTCGTCCCTCCCCACGCAACAAACCAATTTATTTCGTGAATCCATTCTATGAAGAAATTGAAAAATGGAGATTCTTAATTATTCGTAATTAATGATTTCTTAATTGATTTTATAGAAATTCAAAAATCTCTCTCTCGATCTCGATATAGATATTATATAGAAAATATCTATATATAGAGAAATAAATATTGCACTCATAGAAAAAAAAATGTTATATGATCCAATATATACAATAAAATATGGGTTTAAATAAATAGAAGTATTCCCAAGACTTTTTCAAAAACTACCCATGCCATAAGAGTATAGATTACTATGGACCAACTAAACCAATGACTATACATGATTCCATAAATGAATCAATTACATACCAGTTGCACGAAATTAGAGGTTATGGTAAAACTTCGTTTAAAACGATGTGGTAGAAAGCAACGTGCGACTTGCAAGTGTCGTGGAGGCTATGGGAAAAAGTAATGATTCACTTGTCAAGTGTTTGATGACTGGACGTGCTCCTCCAATGCAAGGCCATCGAAGATGCATGCGTGAGTTGGGGTGGTGTGGGTTTGGGTGTTGGTGAGAAGGACGCAGGGGTGGGTGTGTGGGAGCACGGGTTGGGCGCTCGCGTGCCCGCTAAGGCCTACGGCCGGCAATCGTGGGGCGCCAGTGCTCGCCCCCTCGTGCGCGCGCCGAGCCCCATGCCGCAGCAGCGCCCCCATCGCCCTTGTGCGCACATCATGCCCGCCAACACCGGCAATCGTGGGGCGCCAGTGCCCGCCCCCTCGTGCGTGCGCCAAGCCCCACGCCGCAGCAGCGCCCCCATCGCCCTTGCGCGCACATCATGCCCGCCAACACCGGCAATCGTGGGGCGCCAGTGCCCGCCCCCTCGTGCGTGCGCCAAGCCCCACGCCGCAGCAGCGCCCCCATCGCCCTTGCGCGCACATCATGCCCGCCAACACCTGCGCACGCTACCGCTAGGAGGTTAACCCGCGCGCGCTACCCCCGTGCACACGCCGAGCCCCATCCTACGCTGCGCGCGATACGTGTCCTACCAACAGCATATCAAAAGTGTTGGATTTTACCTCCATTAAAAAACAAAAAAAACACCACACCCAATGATGTGGCAGCGAAAGAATGCTTATCTCAAATGCTTATTTCATACCGGAGCAAGTACGTTACACCAAGACGTCCACCATGACCTTGTGCTTACAACCATCACCCATTAATTGCGAAAGTACGTGTGGAGTGGTCGGTTTGCCGTAATTTTTTTCTTGGGAGCTAAGCAAGGTGGAAGAATGATTCCCACAAAATTTCTAGAGCAAGTACACTACACCATGACCTTGTGCTCACAACCATCACCCATTAATTGCGAAAGTACGTGTGGAGTGATCGGTTTGCTGTAATTTTTTTCCTGGGAGATAAGCAAGATGAAAGAATGATTCCCACAAAATTTCAGATTTTTTTGACGGCTGTAGCTATTTTTTCTAATTTCGCATTATTTAATGTTGAAAAATTCATTAAAAAAAATTGGTCGGTTGAAAAGTCATGAAACTTGATTTATAGACCCATGAGAATGTCCCATTCGTGAATCAATCGAGTTCCCGGAAAAAAACATGGTAAAACTCGAGATATTCGACCGTATGACGGCTCGAAAAAATCGTGTCTGGGCCTGGCAGACAAAAAATGCCTCAAAATGTACTATATAGGGGGGTGACTAGTCTGCATGGGCTGGCCACGGGGGCGCCCCCTATATCCTCCGCCACCCCCACGCCCCAAGCACTATGCGCCGCACATGGGCATATGCTTGGGGTGTGGGGGTGGTGGATGGCGGACGACGGCGGTTGACGGCGGCGGTGCGGTGGCGAAACTTGCGGGTTCGAGGTATTTGTCGGTCGCACCTTCGGGCGTGCAACATGATCCTTGTTGAGATGGGACTGTTGCGATGTTGCTTTCTAACTTGGGCTGCCTTCGGGATGGTGGATGGTCGGAACGACGACAAAGCGTGCAAGGTGGGGTGGAGTTGGGTGCCTTCGGGCGTCCAACATGAGCCTCGTCGAGCGTGCGGCGTTGTGGTGACGCCGTCGGGCCATCCTTGGGGCAGCCCTATGTTTTGAAGGCCTGTGGTGCCAGGACATGTTCGGCTGGTTGGAATCGGGTGCCTTTGGGCGTGCGACATGAGCCTCGTTGAGCGCGGAACGTTGCAATGTTGCCTTCTGACTGGGAATCTTTGGTGTGAGGACTATGGATGGCTGCTGGTACGATGATGAAACATGCAAGGTGGGGTGGAGCTGGGTGCCTTCGGGCG
>NW_019274514.1:0-2392 GCF_002738345.1 Cucurbita maxima | reverse complement strand
CTAAAAATTTGAAAACATAAGTTGTAGTTGATAATTACACAAAAAATTCCCTAAATTCATGAATTTGTGTCCAATTAATTAATCGTAAAGATTGTAACTAGCATATAGTAATTGAAGCTCCACATGAAGTAATTTAAATTTCCCCAAATTTTATCTCATCTTTAATAAAGCATGAATTGCACGAAAGTTTATGAAATGCTTATAGACTCCAACTTTGAGTACTATTAATGCAATTATGTTTCATATGAGTTTGTCATAAATGAAACTAAGGTGCATTCAATACAACTTTATTTTCTTGTCATATGAGACAAAATAGAAAAATTAAATCAAACAAACTGATGAACTAAACCGAATCAATCCAACCCAAATTGATTAGTTTGTTTCTTTTGTTGGGTTGTTTGATAACCCTTTTATATTATAACAATTCAAATTTTCATGAGAGAAAAATATATTTAAGTAGATGTTAAAAATATTGGGTGTTCAAGAAAAGACATTTAGTTTAGTGGTATGATTCTCACTTGTGGTGCAAGAGGAGGTTTTGAGTTCAATTCTTGAAATGCCCTTATGTCTAATTCTTTTTTTATCGAAGGACTTCATATTCGACATCAACCTAACTTCATATTCAACATTTTATACTTACCATCATGCTCTTCATACAATATCCCATCCCAAGGCTTTATTCTCCAAGACACATTCTACCTCTGAGGACTTCACGTGTTTCCTGCAATACGAAAAAATACAAACTTAATACCTAGGCCTAAGGCTTCATACATACGTTTCAAGTGGTATAACAAGGTTATTTGGTCTAGTGGTATGATTCTCGCTCTGGGAGTGAGAGGTCTCGAGTTTGATTCTCAAAATATGCCCCTTCAAGAGATTGTAGTAAGAATTATGGGGATGTGGCTCAGATAGTAGAGAGTTCACTTCTAATGTGGATACGACATAATGAGCCGGGATAGTTTTTCATGTCACTATTACTGAAAAATTACTTCTTTTCAATTTTTCCTTATTCATGACATGTTGAATAGTGATATTTCTTCATTTTCACTATTATTGATGATGAAAAATTTAGGGTTTTGTGATGCAAGAATTATGGGGATGTAGCTTCGCTTAACATGCGAGAGTTACGACTTAGCATACGAGAGGTATGGGGATCGATACCTCGCATCTCCAAAAGAAACTATTTATTATTAATATTTTATTTCTATTCAATATTTCCTTATTTATGACATAATATGCATATATACTTTTTCATTTTCACAATTATTGATGAAGGGACGTTTAGGGTTTTTTGATGTAAAAATCGTAGGGATGTAGTTCGAATGGTATAGCGTTCATTTCCCATGTGAAAAGTATGGGGCTCAATACCTTGCATCTTCAATTGAATCGATTATTAAATATATTATTTCTTTTCAAAAAGTATGGGGCTCAATACCTTGCATCTTCAATTGAATCGATTATTAAATATATTATTTCTTTTCAATTTTTTCTTATTTAGGACATAATAAGCTGGGATAGTTTTTCATTTTCACTATTACGAGATGCATAGGACTTTGTGACGTTAGGACATAATAAGCTGGGATAGTTTTTCATTTTCACTATTACGAGATGCATAGGACTTTGTGACGTAAGAATTGTGGGGATATCTAAACTATTTGTTATTAATATTTTGATATTTTTTTTATTTTAACTATTATTGATGATGGGACATTAATAGGGTTTTATGATGTAAGAATCATGGGGATGTAGCTTAGATGGTAGAGCGCTCGCTTTGCATGTGAGAGGTATGGGGATCGATACCCTGCATCTCCAAAAATAAGATTATCTATTATTAAATATATTGTTTCTTTTCAAATTTTTCCTTATTCATGACCTATTTCTTCATTTTCACTATTATTGATGATGAAAAATTTAGGGTTTTGTGATGCAAAAATTGTGGGGATGTAGCTCAAATGGTAGAGCGCTCGCTTAGCATGCGAGAGGTACGGGGATCGATACCCCGCATCTCCAAAAGAAAGAAATGATTTTTTTGAGTATGAGTAACATGTATAAGGTGGGTAGGAGAGAAAAAGAAAAGATACTTACAATTGCAATATCTGACCAATGAATATAATGGTCATTTATAGCTTCTATCACAATAATATAAAATTTGGGAACAAAGCCTATATGAGACTGAAAAGACGGTTCAATGGTATTTTAGATTAAAAAAACTTTTATGAGCTTTGTACCTTTGTTAGTGTTACTTTGTACCTTTGTTTGTATTACTTTGTACCTTTGTTGGTGTTACTTTGTACCTTTGTTTGTATTACTTTGTACCTTTGTTAGTGTTACTTTGTACCTTTGTTTGTATTACTTTGTACCTTTGTTTGTATTACTTTGTACCTTTGTTAGT
>NW_019274513.1:0-2394 GCF_002738345.1 Cucurbita maxima | reverse complement strand
AGATTACAATGAGTTAGATAAAATAGCTCTAGAACTTTGAATCCAATAACTTGAGTTTGACTCGTTATAGGATCTCTCTTCTTGTGGAATCTGCATAAAATAGGAAAACCATTCCAAAACAAAGTTTTACAAGGTGTTCTATGGTGTAGTGGTTAGCACTTTTGACTTTGAAACTAACGACCAGGGTTCAACTCCCGGTAGGATCTTTAACAAATCACCTTGATGCGAAATAACAAAATAAGGAATGACAACACAAGACATTTCTTGTTTACCTATTACCTATTTATTCTTATCGAATGACCATCAAATTCCATATGCTCTGTATTAGCTACGGAGCTCATATAGGGAGTGGCTAATTTTAACGTTACTTAAATCTCGAGCTATTTGATCAGTTCAGGGTCTTAACTCACGGTTCTTTAGGTTTTTCCAAGAGATTTCTACCAATATTTCTTAACAAAGAGTCCAAGGGGCAAATGATTTCTACCAGTATTTCTTAACAAAGAGTCCAAGGGGCAAATGATTTCTACCAGTATTTCTTAACAAAGAGTCCAAGGGGGCAAATCCAAGATTTCTACAAGTATTTCTTAACAAAGAGTGCAAGGGGGCAAATCCAAGAGATTTCTACCAGTATTTCTTAACAAAGAGTCCAAGGGGACAAATACAAAGAGTCCAAGCGGGCAAATCCAAGATTTCTACCAAAATCCAAGATTTCTACCAGTATTTCTTAACAAAGAGTGCAAGGGGGCAAATCCAAGAGATTTCTACCAGTATTTCTCTACCAGTATTTCTTAGCAAAGAGTCCAAGGGGACAAATACAAAGAGTCCAAGGAGGCAAATCCAAGATTTCTACCAGTATATCTTAACAAAGAGTGCAAGGGGGCAAATCCAAGAGATTTCTACCAGTATTTCTTAACAAAGAGTCCAAGGGGGCAAATCCAAGAGATTTTTACCAGTATTTCTTAACAAAGAGTCCAAGGGGGCAAAATCCAAGAGATTTCTACCAGTATTTCTTAACAAAGAGTCCAAGGGGGCAAATCCAAGAGATTTCTACCAGTATTTCTTAACAAAGAGTCCAAGGGGGCAAATCCAAGAGATTTCTACACATATTTCTTAACAAAGAGTGCAAGGGGGCAAATCCAAGAGATTTCTACCAGTATTTCTTAACAAAGAGTCCAAGGGGGCAAATCCAAGATTTCTACCAGTATTTCTTAACAAATAGTGCAAGGGGGAATATCCAAGAGATTTCTACCAGTATTTCTTAACAAAGAGTCCAAGGGGCAAATCCATCCAAGAGATTTCTACCACTATTTCTTAACAAAGAGTCCAAGGGGGCAAATCCAAGATTTCTACCAGTATNTTTCTACACGTATTTCTTAACAAAGAGTGCAAGGGGGCAAATCCAAGAGATTTCTACCAGTATTTCTTAACAAAGAGTCCAAGGGGGCAAATCCAAGCGATTTCTACCAGTATTTATTAACAAAGAGTTCAAGGGGCAAATCCATCCAAGAGATTTCTACCAGTATTTCTTAACAATGAGTCCAAGGGGGCAAATCCATCGAAGAGATTTCTACCAGTATTTCTTAACAAAGTGTCCAAGGGGGCAAATCCATCCAAGAGATTTCTACCAGTATTTCTTAACAAAGAGTCCAAGGAGGCAAATCCATCCAAGAGATTTGTACGAGTATTTCTTAACAAAGAGTCCAAGGGGGCAAATCCATCCAAGAGATTTCTACCAGTATTTCTTAACAAAGAGTCCAAGGGGGCATATCCATCGAAGAGATTTGTACGAGTATTTCTTAACAAAGAGTCCAAGGGGGCAAATCCATCCAAGAGATTTCTACCAGTATTTCTTAACAAAGAATCCAAGGGGGCAAATCCATCCAAGAGATTTCTACCAGTATTTCTTAACAAAGAGTCCAAGGAGGCAAATCCAAGAGATTTCTACCAGTATTTCTTAACAAAGAGTCCAAGGGGGCAAATCCATGATTTCTACCAGTATTTCTTAACAAAGAGTGCAAGGGGGCAAATCCAAGAGATTTCTACCAGCATTTCTTAACAAAGTGTCCAAGGGGGCAAATCCAAGATTTCTACCAATATTTCTTAATAAAGAGTCCAAGGGGCCAAATCCAAGATTTCTACCAGTATTTTTTAACAAAGAGTCCAAGGGGGCAAATCCAAGCGATTTCTACCAGTATTTCTTAACAAAGAGTCCAAGGGGCAAATCCATCCAAGAGATTTCTACCAGTATTTCTTAACAATGAGTCAAAGGGGGAAAATCCATCGAAGAGATTTCTACCAGTATTTCTTAACAAAGTGTCCAAGGGGCAAATCCATCCAAGAGATTTCTACCAGTATTTCATAACAATGAGTCCAAGGGGGCAAATCCATCCAAGA
>NW_019274512.1:2034-2396 GCF_002738345.1 Cucurbita maxima | reverse complement strand
CGCTACTCAGTTTTTTTATCACGTGGTTCAAACGTCCTAGATTAGGGTTCACAAATTAGGGCTTCAATATTATGCACTCTTTTACTGTTTTTCTACACTCCGTTTCTTCAACATTCAATTCCAAATAAACAAGACTAAACATTCCCAACAAAAGTTACGAGAAACGTCGACCGTCACACGGTTTTTTGAGCACGTACTTCTAACTAACCGGCTAGGGACTCGATTTAAAGCACTCTTTTACTGTTTTATGCACTCCATTTCTTCCAAATTCTATTCTAAATCATATTTCCCGATCACTCCCTACAGGAATTTCGAAAAACGACGACCGCTACTCAGTTTTTTTTATCACGTGGTTCAAACGT
>NW_019274512.1:0-1761 GCF_002738345.1 Cucurbita maxima | reverse complement strand
TAGGGTTCACAAATTAGGGCTTCAATATTATGCACTCTTTTACTGTTTTTCTACACTCCGTTTCTTCAACATTCAATTCCAAATAAACAAGACTAAACATTCCCAACAAAAGTTACGAGAAACGTCGACCGTCACACGGTTTTTTGAGCACGTACTTCTAACTAACCGGCTAGGGACTCGATTTAAAGCACTCTTTTACTGTTTTTCTACCCTCCGTTTCTTCGACATTCTATTCTAAATCATTATGCCCGATCACTCCGAGCAGGACTGTCGAAGAACGCCGACCGCTACTCAGTTTTTTTATCACGTGGTTCAAACGTCCTTGATTAGGGTTCACAAACTAGGGCTTCGATTTTAAGCACTCTTTTACTGTTTTTCTACCCTCCGTTTCTTCGACATTCTATTCTAAATCATCAAGACTAAACTTTCCCAACAAAAGTTTCGAGAAACGTCGACCGTCACACGGTTTTTTGAGCACGTACTTCTAACTAACCGACTAGGGACTCGATTTAAAGCACTCTTTTACTGTTTTATGCACTCCATTTCTTCCAAATTCTATTCTAAATCATATTTCCCGATCACTCCCTACAGGAATTTCGAAAAACGACGACCGCTACTCAGTTTTTTTTATCACGTGGTTCAAACGTTCTTGATTAGGGTTCACAAACTAGGGCTTCGATTTTAAGCACTCTTTTACTGTTTTTCAAAACTCCGTTTCTTCGACATTCTATTCTAAATCATATTTCCCGATCACTCCCTACAGGAATTTCGAAAAACGACGACCGCTACTCAGTTTTTTTTATCACGTGGTTCAAACGTCCTTGATTAGGGTTCACAAACTAGGGCTTCGATTTTAAGCACTCTTTTACTGTTTTTCTACACTCCGTTT
Source organism: Cucurbita maxima (assembly GCF_002738345.1). NCBI lineage: Eukaryota > Viridiplantae > Streptophyta > Magnoliopsida > Cucurbitales > Cucurbitaceae > Cucurbita > Cucurbita maxima. The sequence goes on along the minus strand of NW_019274512.1, from coordinate 872 downwards.
CTTCGACATTCTATTCTAAATCATATTTCCCGATCACTCCCTACAGGAATTTCGAAAAACGACGACCGCTACTCAGTTTTTTTTACCACGTGGTTCAAACGTCCTTGATTAGAGTTCACAAACTAGGGCTTCGATTTTAAGCACTCTTTTACTGTTTTATGCGCTCCATTTCTTCCAAATTCTATTCTAAATCATATTTCCCAATCACTCCCAACAGGAATTTCGAAAAACGACGACCGCTACTCAGTTTTTTTTATCACGTGGTTCAAACGTCCTAGATTAGGGTTCACAAATTAGGGCTTCAATATTATGCACTCTTTTACTGTTTTTCTACACTCCGTTTCTTCAACATTCAATTCCAAATCAACAAGACTAAACATTCCCAACAAAAGTTACGAGAAACGTCGACCGTCACATGGTTTTTTGAGCACGTACTTCTAACTAACCGGCTAGGGACTCGATTTAAAGCACTCTTTTACTGTTTTATGCACTACATTTCTTCCAAATTCTATTCTAAATCATATTTCCCGATCACTCCCAACAGGAATTTCGAAAAACGCCGACCGCTACTCAGTTTTTTTTATCACGTGGTTCAAACGTCCTTGATTAGGGTTCACAAACTAGGGCTTCGATTTTAAGCACTCTTTTACTGTTTTTCTACACTCCGTTTCTTCGACATTCTATTCTAAACCATCAAGACTGAACTTTCCCAACAAAAGTTTCGAGAAACGTCGACCGTCACACAGTTTTTTGAGCACGTACTTCTAACTAACCGGCTAGGGACTCGATTTAAAGCACTCTTTTACTGTTTTATGCACTCCATTTCTTCCAAATTCTATTCTAAATCATATTTCCCGATCACTCCCAACAGG
>NW_019274511.1:0-2396 GCF_002738345.1 Cucurbita maxima | reverse complement strand
GAATTTAGGTTTCAGAAGTAGGGTTCGATTTGAAGCGCACTTTTACTGTTTTATGCACTCCGTATCGTCGAAATTCTATTCTAAATCATCAAGCCTAATCATTCCCTCCAAAACTTCCAAAAAACGTCGACCGTGACATGGTTTTTTAGCACGTATTTCAAACGTCCCAGTTTTGGGTTTACGAAGTAGGGTTCGATTTGAAGCACACTTTTACTGTTTTATGCACTCGGTTTCTTCGAAATTCTATTCTAAATCATCAAGCCTAATCATTCCCCCCAAAACATCCAAAAAACGTCGACCGTGACTCGGTTTTTTTAGCACGTACTTCAAACGTCCCAGATTTGGGTTTCCGAAGTAGGGTTCGATTTGAAGCACACTTTTAATGCTTTATGCACTCCGTTTCTTCGAAATTCTATTCTAAATCATCAAGCCTAATCATTCCCCCCAAAACATCCAAAAAACGTTGACCGTGACTCGGTTTTTTGAGCACGTACTTCAAACGTCCCAGATTTGGGTTTCCGAAGTAGGGTTCGATTTGAAGCACACTTTTACTCTTTTATGCACTCCGTTTCTTCGAAATTCTATTTTAAATCATCAAGCCTAATCATTCCCCCAAAAACTTCCAAAAATCGTCGACCGTGACTCGGTTTTTTTAGCACGTACTTCAAACGTCTCAGATTTGGGTTTCCGAAGTAGGGTTTGATTTGAAGCACACTTTTACTGTTTCATGCACTCCGTATCTTTTAAATTCTATTCTAAATCATCAAGCCTAATCAATCCCCACAAAACTTCCAAAAAACGTCGACCGTGACTCGGTTTTTTTAGCACGTACTACAAACGTCCAGAATTTAGGTTTCAGAAGTAGGGTTCGATTTGAAGCGCACTTTTACTGTTTTATGCACTCCGTATCGTCGAAATTCTATTCTAAATCATCAAGCCTAATCATTCCCTCCAAAACTTCCAAAAAACGTTGACCGTGACATGGTTTTTTAGCACGTATTTCAAACGTCCCAGTTTTGGGTTTACGAAGTAGGGTTCGATTTGAAGCACACTTTTACTGTTTTATGCACTCGGTTTCTTCGAAATTCTATTCTAAATCATCAAGCCTAATCATTCCCCCCAAAACATCCAAAAAACGTTGACCGTGACTCGGTTTTTTGAGCACGTACTTCAAACGTCCCAGATTTGGGTTTCCGAAGTAGGGTTCGATTTGAAGCACACTTTTACTCTTTTATGCACTCGGTTTCTTCGAAATTCTATTTTAAATCATCAAGCCTAATCATTCCCCCAAAAACTTCCAAAAATCCTAGACCGTGACTCGGTTTTTTTAGCACGTACTTCAAACGTCTCAGATTTGGGTTTCCGAAGTAGGGTTCGATTTGAAGCACACTTTTACTGTTTCATGCACTCCGTATCTTCGAAATTCTATTCTAAATCATCAAGCCTAATCATTCCCCCCAAAACTTCCAAAAAACGTCGACCGTGACTCGGTTTTTTTAGCACGTACTTCAAACGTCCTAGATTTGGGTTTCCGAAGTAGGGTTCGATTTGAAGCACACTTTTACTGTTTTATGCACTCCGTTTCTTCGAAATTCTATTCTAAATCATCAAGCCTAATCATTCCCCACAAAACTTCCAAAAAACGTCGACCGTGACTCGGTTTTTTTTAGCACTTACTTCAAACGTCCTAGATTTGGGTTTCCGAAGTAGGGTTCGATATGAAGCACACTTTTACTGTTTTATGCACTCCGTTTCTTCGAAATTCTATTCTAAATCATCAAGCCTAATCATTCCACCCAAAACTTCAAAAAAACGTCGACCGTGACATGGTTTTTTAGCACGTATTTCAAACGCCCCAGATTTGGGTTTCCGAAGTAGGGTTCGATTTGCAGCACACTTTTACTATTTTATGCACTCCGTTTCTTGGAACTTCTATTCTAAATCATCAAGCCTAATCAGCACACTTTTACTATTTTATGCACTCCGTTTCTTGGAACTTCTATTCTAAATCATCAAGCCTAATCATTACACTTTTACTATTTTATGCACTCCGTTTCTTGGAACTTCTATTCTAAATCATCAAGCCTAATCATTCCCCCCAAAACTTCCAAAAAACGTCGACCGTGACTCGGTTTTTTTAGCACGTACTACAAAGGTCCAGAATTTAGGTTTCAGAAGTAGGGTTCGATTTGAAGCACACTTTTACTGTTTTATGCACTCCGTTTCTTTGAAATTCTATTCTAAATCATCAAGCCTAATCATTCCCCCAAAAACTTCCAAAAAACGTCGACCGTGACATGGTTTTTTAGCACGTATTTCAAACGTCCCAGTTTTGGGTTTACGAAGTAGGGTTCGATTTGAAGCACACTTTTACTGTTTTATGCACTCGGTTTCTT
>NW_019274510.1:639-2397 GCF_002738345.1 Cucurbita maxima | reverse complement strand
TCGGTTTTTTTAGCACGTACTAAAAAGTTCCCTGTTTGGGTTTCCGAAGAAGGGTTCCATTTGAAGAACTCTTTTACTCTTTTATGCACTCCGTTTCTTAGAAATAATATTCTACATCATCAAGCCAAATCATTCCTCACAAAACTTTTGACAAACGTCGACCGTGACTCAGTTTTTTTAGCACGCACGAAAAAGTTCCCTGTTTGGGTTTCCGAAGAAAGGTTCCATTTGAAGAACTCTTTTACTGTTTTATGCACTCCGTTTCTTAGAAATAATAATCTACATCATCAAGCCATATCATTCCTCACAAAAATTTTGACAAACGTCGACCGTGACTCGGTTTTTTTATCACGTACTAAAAACTTCCCTGCTTGGGTTTCCGAAGAAGGGTTCCACTTGAAGAACTCTTTAACTGTTTTATACACTCCGTTTCTTAGAAATAATATTCTACATCATTAAGCCATGTCATTCCTCACAAAACTTTTGTCAAACGTCGAACGTGAATCGGTTTTTTTAGCACGTACTACAAACTTCCCTGTTTGGGTTTCCGAAGAAGGGTTCGATTTGAAGAACTGTTTTACTGTTTTATGCACTTCGTTTCTTAGAAATAATATTCTACATCATCAAGCCATATCATTCCTCACAAAACACTTGTCAAACGACGACCGTGACTCGGTTTTTTTAGCACGTACTACAAACTTCCCTGTTTGGGTTTCCGAAGAAGGGTTCGATTTGAAGAACTCTTTTACTCTTTTATGTGCTCCGTTTCTTAGAAATAATATTTTAAATCATCAAGCCTTATCATTCCTCACAAAACTATCGAAAAAAGTAGATCGTGACTCGGTTTTTTTATCACGTACTAAAAACTTCCCTCTTTGGGTTTACAAAGAAGGGTTCGATTTGAAGAACTCTTTTAATGTTTTATGCACTCCGTTTCTTAGAAATAATATTCTACATCATCAAGCCATATCATTCCTCACAAAACACTTGTCAAACGACGACCGTGACTCGGTTTTTTTAGCACGTACTACAAACTTCCCTGTTTGGGTTTCCGAAGAAGGGTTCGATTTGAAGAACTCTTTTACTCTTTTATGTGCTCCGTTTCTTAGAAATAATATTTTACATCATCAAGCCATATCATTCCTCACAAAACTTTTGTCAAACCTCGACCGTGACTCGGTTTTGTTAGCACGTACTACAAACTTCCCTGTTTGGATTTCCGAAGAAGGGTTCGATTTGAAGAACACTTTTACTGTTTAATGCACTCCGTTTCTTAGAAATAATATTCTACATCATCAAGCCATATCATTCCTCACAAAACACTTGTCAAACGAGGACCGTGACTCGGTTTTTTTAGCACGTACTACAAACTTCCCTGTTTCGGTTTCCGAAGAAGGGTTCGATTTGAAGAACTCTTTTACTCTTTTATGCACTCCGTTTCTTAGAAATAACATTATAAATCATCAAGCCTTATCATTCCTGACAAAACTTTCGAAAAAAGTAGATCGTGACTCGGTTTTTTTATCACGTACTAAAAACTTCCCTGTTTGGGTTTCCGAAGAAGGGTTCCATTTGAAGAACTCTTTTACTGTTTTATGCACTCCGTTTCTTAGAAATAATATTCTACATCATCAAGCCATATCATTCCTCACAAACCTTTTGACAAACCTCGACCGTGACTCGGTCTTTTTTTCACGTACTACAAACTTCCCTGTTTGAATTTCCGAAGAAGGGTTCGATTTGAAGAACTCTTTTACT
>NW_019274510.1:0-229 GCF_002738345.1 Cucurbita maxima | reverse complement strand
CTCCGTTTCTTAGAAATAATATTTTAAATCATCAAGCCTTATCATTCCTCACAAAACTATCGAAAAAAGTAGATCGTGACTCGGTTTTTTTATCACGTACTAAAAACTTCCCTCTTTGGGTTTCCAAAGAAGGGTTCGATTTGAAGAACTCTTTTACTGTTTTATGCACTCCGTTTCTTAGAAATAATATTCTACATCATCAAGCCATATCATTCCTCACAAAACACTT
>NW_019274509.1:0-2397 GCF_002738345.1 Cucurbita maxima | reverse complement strand
TAAAACAGTAAAATAGTTCTTCAAATCGAACCCTACTTCGGAAACCCAAGTCTGGGACGTTTGAAGTATGTGTTAAAAAAACCGAGTCACGGTCTTTGTTTTTCGAAAGATTTGTGAGGAATGATTACGCTTGTTGATTTAGAATAGGATTTCGATGAAACGGTGTGCATAAAACAGTAAAATAGTTCTTCAAATCGAACCCTACTTCGCAAACCAAAATCTGGGACGTTTGAAGTACGTGCTAAAAAAACCGAGTCACGGTCGACGTTTTTCGAAAGATTTTTGAGGAATGGTTAGGCTTGATGATTTAGAATAGGATTTCGAAGAAACGGTGTGCATAAAACAGTAAAAGAGTTCTTAAATTGAACCCTACTTCGGAAACCCAAGTCTGGGACGTTTGAAGTACGTGTTAAAAAAACCGAGTCACGGTCTTTGTTTTTCGAAAGATTTGTGAGGAATGATTAGGCTTGATGATTTAGAATAGGATTTCGAAGAAACGGTGTGCATAAAACAGTAAAATAGTTCTTCAAATCGAACCCTACTTCGGAAACCCAAATCTGAGACGTTTGAAGTACGTGCTTAACAAACCGAGTCACGGTCGACATTTTTCGAAAGATTTGTGAGGAATGATTAGGCTTGATGATTTAGAATAGGATTTCGAAGAAACGGTGTGCATAAAACAGTAAAAGAGTTCTTAAAATCGAACCCTACTTCGGAAACCCAAGTCTGGGTTGTTTGAAGTACGTGTTAAAAAAACCGAGTCACTGTCTTTGTTTTTCGAAAGATTTGTGAGGAATGATTAGGCTTGATGATTTAGAATAGGATTTCGAAGAAACGGTGTGCATAAAACAGTAAAATAGTTCTTCAAATCGAACCCTACTTCGGAAACCCAAGTCTGGGACGTTTGAAGTACGTGTTAGAAAAACCGAGTCAAGATCTTTGTTTTTCGAAAGATTTGTGAGGAATGATTAGGCTTGATGATTTAGAATAGGATTTCGAAGAAACGGTGTGCATAAAACAGTAAAATAGTTCTTCAAATCGAACCCTACTTCGGAAACCCAAGTCTGGGACGTTTGAAGTATGTGTTAAAAAAACCGAGTCACGGTCTTTGTTTTTCAAAAGATTTGTGAGGAATGATTAGGCTTGTTGATTTAGAATAGGATTTCGATGAAACGGTGTGCATAAAACAGTAAAATAGTTCTTCAAATCGAACCCTACTTCGCAAACCAAAATCTGGGATGTTTGAAGTACGTGCTAAAAAAACCGAGTCACGGTCGACGTTTTTCGAAAGATTTTTGAGGAATGGTTAGGCTTGATGATTTAGAATAGGATTTCGAAGAAACGGTGTGCATAAAACAGTAAAATAGTTCTTCAAATCGAACCCTACTTCGCAAACCAAAATCTGGGACGTTTGAAGTACGTGCTAAAAAAACCGAGTCACGGTCGACGTTTTTCAAAACATTTGTGGAAAATTATTAGGCTTGAAGTTGTAGAATACAATTTCGAACCAACGGAGTGCATCAAAACAGTAAAAGAGTGCTTCAAATCGAACCCTACTTCGCAAACCAAAATCTGGGACGTTTGAAGTACGTGCTAAAAAAACCGAGTCACGGTCGACGTTTTTCGAAAGATTTTTGAGGAATGGTTAGGCTTGATGATTTAGAATAGGATTTCGAAGAAACGGTGTGCATAAAACAGTAAAAGAGTTCTTAAAATCGAACCCTACTTCGGAAACCCAAGTCTGGGACGTTTGAAGTACGTGTTAAAAAAACTGAGTCACGGTCTTTGTTTTTCGAAAGATTTGTGAGGAATGATTAGGCTTGATTATTTAGAATAGGATTTCGAAGAAACGGTGTGCATAAAACAGTAAAATAGTTCTTCAAATCGAACCCTACTTCGGAAACCCAAGTCTGGGACGTTTGAAGTACGTGTTAAAAAAACCGAGTCACGGTCGAAGTTTTTCGAAAGATTTGTGAGGAATGATTAGGCTTGATGATTTAGAATAGGATTTCGACGAAACGGTGTGCATAAAACAGTAAAATAGTTTTTCAAATCGAACCCTACTTCGGAAACCATTTCGACGAAACGGTGTGCATAAAACAGTAAAATAGTTTTTCAAATCGAACCCTACTTCGGAAACCCAAGTCTGGGACGTTTGAAGTACGTGTTAAAAAAACCGAGTCACGGTCTTTGTTTTTCGAGAGATTTGTGAGGAATGATTAGGCTTGATGATTAAGAATAGGATTTCGAAGAAACGGTGTGCATAAAAAAGTAAAAGAGTTCTTAAAATCGAACCCTACTTCGGAAACCCAAGTCTGGGACGTTTGAAGTACGTGTTAAACAAACCGAGTCACGGTCTTTGTTTTTCGAAAGATTTGTGAGGAATGATTAGGCTTG
>NW_019274508.1:0-2106 GCF_002738345.1 Cucurbita maxima | reverse complement strand
CGTTTGAAGTACGTGCCAAAAAACACCTGGTCCCTTTCGACGATTTTCGAAAGTTTTGTGAGGAATGATTAGGCTTGATGATTTAGAATATAGTTTCGAAGAAACGGAGTGCATAAAACAGTAAAACTGTTCTTCAAATCGAACCCTACTTCGAAAACACAAATCGGGGACGTTTGAAGTACGTGCCAAAAAACACCTAGTCCCTTTCGACGATTTTTGAAAGTTTTGTGAGGAATGATTAGGCTTGATGATTTAGAATATAGTTTCGAAGAAACGGAGTGCATAAAACAGTAAAAGAGTTCGTCAAATCAAACCCTACTTCGGAAACCCAAATCTGGGGCATTTGAAGTGCGTGCCAAAAAACACCTAGTCCCTTTCGACGATTTTTGAAAGTTTTGTGAGGAATGATTAGGCTTGATGATTTAGAATATAGTTTCGAAGAAACGGAGTGCATAAAACAGTAAAAGAGTTCGTCAAATCGAACCCTACTTCGAAAACACAAATCGTGGACGTTTGAAGTACGTGCCAAAAAACACCTAGTCCCTTTCGACGATTTTCGAAAGTTTTGTGAGGAATGATTAGGGTTGATGATTTAGAATATAGTTTCGAAGAACCGGAGTGCATAAAAGAGTAAAAGAGTTCGTCAAATCGAACCCTACTTCGAAAACCCAAATCTGGGGCGTTTGAAGTACGTGCCAAAAAACACCTAGTCCCTTTCGACGATTTTCGAAAGTTTTGTTAGGAATGATTAGGCTTGATGATTTAGAATATAGTTTCGAAGAAACGGAGTGCATAAAACAGTAAAAGAGTTCTTCAAATCGAACCCTACTTCGNCACCTAGTCCCTTTCGACGATTTTCGAAAGTTTTGTGAGGAATGATTAGGCTTGATGATTTAGAATATAGTTTCGGGAATGATTAGGCTTGATGATTTAGAATATAGTTTCGAAGAAACGGAGTGCATAAAACAGTAAAAGAGTTCGTCAAATCGAACCCTACTTCGGAAACCCAAATCTGGGGCGTTTGAAGTACGTGCAAAAAAACACCTGGTCCCTTTCGACGATTTTCGAAAGTTTTGTGAGGAATGATTAGGCTTGATGATTTAGAATATAGTTTCGAAGAAACGGAGTGCATAAAACAGTAAAAGAGTTCTTCAAATCGAACCCTACTTCGAAAACACAAATCGGGGACGTTTGAAGTACGTGCCAAAAAACACCTAGTCCCTTTCGACGATTTTTGAAAGTTTTGTGAGGAATGATTAGGCTTGATGATTTAGAATATAGTTTCGAAGAAACAGAGTGCATAAAACAGTAAAAGAGTTCGTCAAATCGAACCCTACTTCGGAAACCCAAATCTGGGGCGTTTGAAGTGCGTGCCAAAAAACACCTAGTCCCTTTCGACGATTTTCGAAAGTTTTGTGAGGAATGATTAGGCTTGATGATTTAGAATATAGTTTCGAAGAAACGGAGTGCATAAAGCAGTAAAAGAGTTCGTCAAATCGAACCCTACTCGGAAACCCAAATCTGGGGCGTTTGAAGTACATGCCAAAAAACACCTAGTCCCTTTCGACGAATTTCGAAATTTTTGTGAGGAATGATTAGGCTTGATGATTTAGAATATAGTTTCGAAGAAACGGAGTGCATAAAACAGTAAAAGAGTTCGTCAAATCGAACCCTACTTCGGAAACCCAAATCTGGGGCGTTTGAAGTACGTGCCAAAAAACACCTAGTCCCTTTCGACGAATTTCGAAAGTTTTGTGAGGAATGATTAGGCTTGATGATTTAGAATATAGTTTCGAAGAAACGGAGTGCATAAAACAGTAAAAGAGTTCGTCAAATCGAACCCTACTTCGAAAACCCAAATCGGGGACGTTTGAAAAACGTGCCAAAAAACACCTGGTCCCTTTCGACGATTTTCGAAAGTTTTGTGAGGAATGATTAGGCTTGATGATTTAGAATATAGTTTCGAAGAAACGGAGTGCATAAAACAGTAAAAGAGTTCTTCAAATCGAACCCTACTTCGAAAACCCAAATCTGGGGCGTTTGAAGTGCGTGCCAAAAAACACCTAGTCCCTTTCGACGATTTTTGAAAGTTTTGTGAGGAATGAT
>NW_019274507.1:0-2397 GCF_002738345.1 Cucurbita maxima | reverse complement strand
TTTTCTAAAGTCTTGTGAGGAATGATAAGGCTTGATGATTTAGAATATTATTTCTAAGAAACGGAGTGCATAAAACAGTAAAAGAGTTCTTAAATCGAACCCTACTTCGGAAACCCAAATCTGGGAATTTTGAAGTACGTGCTAAAAAAACCGAGTTACGATCGACGTTTTTCAAATGTTCTATGGGGAATGATAAGGCTTGATGATTTAGAATATTATTTCTAAGAAACGGAGTGCATAAAACAGTAAAAGAGTTCTTCAAATTGAACCTTAGTTCGGAAACCCAAATCTGGGAAGTGTGTAGTACGTGCTAAAAAAACCGAGTCACGATCGACGTTTTTCGAATGTTTTGTGAGGAATTTTAAGGCTTGATGATTTTGAATATTATTTCTAAGAAACGGAGTGCATAAAACAGTAAAATAGTTCTTAAATCGAACCCTACTTCGGAAACCCAAATCTGGGAAGTTTGAAGTACGTGCTAAAAAAACCGAGTCACGATCAACGTTTTTCGAATGTTTTGTGAGGAATGATAAGGCTTGATGATTTAGAATATTATTTCTAAGAAACGGAGTGCAAAAAACAGTCAAAGAGTTCTACAAATCGAACCCTACTTCGGAAACCCAAATCTGGGAAGTTTGAAGTACGTGCTAAAAAAACCGAGTCAGGATCAACGTTTTTCGAATGTATTGTGAGGAATGATAAGGCTTGATGATTTAGAATATTATTTCGAAGAAACGGAGTGCATAAAACAGTAAAAGAGTTCTTCAAATCGAACCCTACTTCGGAAACCCAAATCTGGGAAGTTTGAAGTACGTGCTAAATAACCCGAGTCACGATCGATGTTTTTCTAAAGTCTTGTGAGGAATGATAAGGCCTTATGATTTAGAATATTATTTCTAAGAAACGGAGTGCATAAAACAGTAAAAGAGTTCNACGATCGACGTTTTTCGAATGTTTTGTGGGGAATGATAAGGCTTGATGATTTAGAATATTATTTCTAAGAAACGGAGTGCATAAAACAGTAAATGAGTTCTTCAAATCGAACCCTACTTCGGAAACCCAAATCTGGGAAGTTTGAAGTACGTGCTAAAAAAAACCGAGTCACGATCGACGTTTTTCGAATGTTTTGTGGGGAATTATAAGGCTTGATGATTTANTGTGGGAAATGATAAGGCTTGATGATTTAGAATATTATTTCTAAGAAACGGAGTGCATAAAATAGTAAAAGAGTTCTTCAAATCGAACCCTACTTCGGAAACCAAAATCTGGGAAGTTTGAAGTACGTACTAAAAAAACCGAGTCACGATCGACGTTTTTCGAAGGTTTTGTGGGTAATGATAAGGCTTGATGATTTAGAATATTATTTCTAAGAAACGGAGTGCATAAAACAGTAAAAGAGTTCTTCAAATCGATCCCTACTTCGGAAACCCAAATCTGGGAAGTTTGAAGTACGTGCTAAAAAAACCGAGTCACGATCGACGTTTTTCGAATGTTTTGTGAGGAATTTTAAGGCTTGATGATTTAGAATATTATTTCTAAGAAAAGGAGTGCATAAAACAGTAAAAGAGTTCTTAAATCGAAACCTACTTCGGAAACCCAAATCTGGGAAGTTTGAAGTACGTGCTAAAAAAACCGAGTCACGATCGACGTTTTTCGAAGCTTTTGTGGGTAATGATAAGGCTTGATGATTTAGAATATTATTTCTAATGAACGAAGTGCATAAAACAGTAAAAGAGTTCTTCAAATCGAACCCTACTTCGGAAACCCAAATCTGGGAAGTTTGAAGTACGTGCTAAAAAAACCGAGTCAGGATCAACGTTTTTCGAATGTATTGTGAGGAATGATAAGGCTTGATGATTTAGAATATTATTTCGAAGAAACGGAGTGCATAAAAAAGTAAAAGAGTTCTTCAAATCGAACCCTACTTCGGAAACCCAAATCTGGGAAGTTTGAAGTACGTGCTAAATAACCCGAGTCACGATCGATGTTTTTCTAAAGTCTTGTGAGGAATGATAAGGCTTGATGATTTAGAATATTATTTCTAAGAAACGGAGTGCAAAAAACAGTCAAAGAGTTCTTCAAATCGAACCCTACTTCGGAAACCCTAATCTTGGAAGTTTGAAGTACGTGCTAAATAATCCGAGTCACGATCGATGTTTTTCTAAAGTCTTGTGAGGAATGATAAGGCTTGATGATTTAGAATATTATTTCTAAGAAACGGAGTGCATAAAACAGTAAAAGAGTTCTTCATATCGAACCCTACTTCGGATACCCAAATCTGGGAAGTTTGAAGTACGTGCTAAAAAAACCGAGTCACGATCGACGTTTTTCGAATGTTTTGTGAGGAATTTTAAGGCTTGATGATTTAGAATATTATTTCTAAGAAACGGAGTGCAT
>NW_019274506.1:582-2398 GCF_002738345.1 Cucurbita maxima | reverse complement strand
TAAAAGAGTGCTTCAAATCGAACCCTAGTTCGGAAACCCAAATCTGGGACGTTTGAAGTACGTGCTAAAAAAACCGAGTCACGGTCGACGTTTTTCAAAACATTTGTGGGGAATGATTAGGCTTGTATATGCAGAATACAATTTCGAACCAACGGAGTGCATCAAAACAGTAAAAGAGTGCTTCAAATCGAACCCTACTTCGGAAACCCAAATCTGGGACGTTTGAAGTACGTGCTAAAAAAACCGAGTCACGGTCGACGTTTTTCAAAACATTTGTGGGGAATGATTAGGCTTGTGGATGTAGAATACAATTTCGAACCAACGGAGTACGTGCTAAAAAAACCGAGTCACGATCGACGTTTTTCAACACATTTGTGGGGAATGATTAGGCATGTAGATGTACAATACAATTTCGAACCAACGGAGTGCATAAACACTGTAACAGAGTGCTTCAAATCGAACCCTACTTCGGAAACCCAAATCTGGGACGTTTGAAGTACGTGCTAAAAAAACCGAGTCACGGTCGACGTTTTTCAACACATTTGTGGGGAATGATTAGGCATGTAGATGTACAATACAATTTCGAACCAACGGAGTGCATAAACACTGTAACAGAGTGCTTCAAATCGAACCCTACTTCGGAAACCGGAATCTGGGACGTTTGTAGTACGTGCTAAAAAAACCGAGTCACGGTCGACGGTGTTCAAAACATTTGTGGGGAATGATTAGGCTTGTGGATGTAGAATACCATTTCGAACCAACGGAGAACGTGCTAAAAAAACCGAGTCACGGTCGACGTTTTTCAACACATTTGTGGGGAATGATTAAGCATGTAGATGTAGAATACAATTTCGAACCAACGGAGTGCATAAAAACAATAAAAGAGTGCTTCAAATCGAACCCTAGTTCGGAAACCCAAATCTGGGACGTTTGAAGTACGTGCTAAAAAAACCGAGTCACGGTCGACGTTTTTCAAAACATTTGTGGGGAATGATTAGGCTTGTAGATGTAGAATACAATTTCGAACCAACGGAGTGCATCAAAACAGTAAAAGAGTGCTTCAAATCGAACCCTACTTCAGAAACCCAAATCTTGGACGTTTGAAGTACGTGCTAAAAAAACCGAGTCACGGTCGACGTTTTTCAAAACATTTGTGGGGATTGATTAGGCTTGTGGATGTAGAATACCATTTCGAACCAACGGAGAACGTGCTAAAAAAACCGAGTCACGGTCGACGTTTTTCAAAACATTTGTGGGGAATGATTAGGCTTGTAGATGCAGAATACAATTTCGAACCAACGGAGTGCATCAACACTGTAAAAGAGTGCTTCAAATCGAACCCTAGTTCGGAAACCCAAATCTGGGACGTTTGAAGTACGTGCTAAAAAAACCGAGTCACGGTCGACGGTGTTCAAAACATTTGTGGGGAATGATTAGGCTTGTGGATGTAGAATACCATTTCGAACCAACGGAGAACGTGCTAAAAAAACCGAGTCACGGTCGACGTTTTTCAACACATTTGTGGGGAATGATTAAGCATGTAGATGTAGAATACAATTTCGAACCAACGGAGTGCATCAAAACAGTAAAAGAGTGCTTCAAATCGAACCCTACTTCGGAAACCCAAATCTTGGACGTTTGAAGTACGTGCTAAAAAAACCGAGTCACGGTCGACGTTTTTCAAATCATTTGTGGGGAATGATTAGGCTTGTGGATGTAGAATACCATTTCGAACCAACGGAGAATGTGCTAAAAAAACCAAGTCACGGTCGACGTTTTTCAACACATTTGTGGGGAATGATTAGGCATGTAGATG
>NW_019274506.1:0-228 GCF_002738345.1 Cucurbita maxima | reverse complement strand
CTTGTGGATGTAGAATACCATTTCGAACCAACGGAGAACGTGCTAAAAAAACCGAGTCACGGTCGACGTTTTTCAACACATTTGTGGGGAATGATTAAGCATGTAGATGTAGAATACAATTTCGAACCAACAGAGTGCATCAAAACAGTAAAAGAGTGCTTCAAATCGAACCCTACTTCGGAAACCCAAATCTGGGACGTTTGAAGTACGTGCTAAAAAAACCGAGTC
>NW_019274505.1:658-2265 GCF_002738345.1 Cucurbita maxima | reverse complement strand
CTACTTATTTTTTGGATTTCTTTTCTCCGTATTCATTGTAATTTATCCTGATACAAACAAGTTTATTTTTCTAGGGAATGTATTAAGCACATGAATTTATTAATTACCATGAACTTTTGTATAAAACCAAGTAAATACAAATGGAGTAACATGAGATAGAAGTAAACATAGCAATAAAAAGAAACTACATAAACTTAAAGGAAGTTAATCCCATTTTACAATATAAATATTGTTCCAAAGAAAGTTTTGAAAATTGGCCACTCCATATCCATCTAGGTTTGGAAAACTAAAATAAAGAAAAAATAAATAAGTAAAAATATTTTTCAAAAACTTAGTTTGGAGTGAAATTTTGTGAAAATTCAAATGTTTTTTTTTAATAAAAGGATAAAATACATAATTTTGAAAAAAACAAAGAAAAAAAAAATAAAATAGTTATCAAAGGGGCCTAATTTTTAACCTATCTATCCCAATGGAGTGCATGGACTCTAGTGGCAATGCTGTTTCAACTGTGTGATAGACCATGTGAAGTTAACATGACAATAATAATAGGTTCTAAAGCACAAAAATATGTGGATAAATTTGATATATTGAGCTGCGGAAAACATATACACACGGGCAACTAAAAATGATAGATCCACTATAAGAGCATTTGGTCTAGTGGTATGATTTTTTTTTTTTTACAAATTAGGTGGAATGAACAAACAAAAATAATAAGTTTAAAATTACCCAACAAATATCAATTTTCAAATGGAATGGAGACATAAGACTATTCCAAAAGAAGAAAAGCACAAAAGAAAAATATTAAATACATTTTCAACTAATGCATTTGGTTGAGAGATATCATGGTTAATATAAGAAAAATATAGCATTAACTAAATTTTATGGATACTTAGTATTTCTTCCTTAGTTCTCATCCAATCAAAAAAATTTATGTTTTTATTGTTCAATGGGTTGAATTCTTAATTTATTGTGAGATAATTAAAATTTTCCTTATAAATTTTTTCAATGAGTTAAAAATTATTACCCTAGGTTTAGTATTTTGATGAGAGATTCCTCTTTCTTATTCTTAATCAAATTGTTGAGTGGGCTTGACTTAGTTGATACATGATTTATGTTGTCTTTCATTTTCTTTTAGTTTGTTTGAAAAAACACATCGATCAATTCCGATTCTCTCTTTTTCTATTTATTGTTTTTCGATTGAGATGTATGGATCCATGGACCTATGTGTCTGCATAGAACTTGAACTTGGATTAATGAAAATGTGCAAAAGCTAATTTAGTTCGTTGACTCGGTTCAGTTTCAAGACATACATCAAGCAAGAACCAATAATTTTATCTCTATGAAACAGACATTTCAAGTCAATTGAACCTGATTACATATTACAACTTAAATAAACTTAACATGATATGATATGAACTTTATTTATGTCAACATTTCTTAACAATATTAATTGAAATACATCCAAATGATTTGAGAACAAATTCTAAAAACACAATGATAAATTTCAAACCTTAACGTGCATAAAGCACATGGACTAGCAACGAAAAACAATAGATTTGTAAGAAAGACATTTGGTCAAATAGTATGATTCTCAATTCCTGTGTAAG
>NW_019274505.1:0-283 GCF_002738345.1 Cucurbita maxima | reverse complement strand
AAGAACATTGTTTGAGATTCGAATCACTCCACAAGCAAGATCGATCATGTCTAGCTTGAATGATTCTTGTTGACCAAATATCTCAACACAAAAACACTTGTTTGAGATTCGAATCACTCCACAAGCAAGATTGATCATGTCGAGCTTGAATGATTTTACATGCAACCTAAACTACATATAATTGCAAAGAAACTTAGCCATTAGCTAAAGAAAAGCACAAATGCTCCTTTTACTATATTTTCCAAGTCTCCCTATAAATACAACATACATGGCTTTATATAGT
>NW_019274504.1:0-2399 GCF_002738345.1 Cucurbita maxima | reverse complement strand
GCGTCAGATTGAAAATCCGAAGGTCACGTGTTCTTCGATCCACGTTCACCGCACCTAATTCAAGTCACATAACTTGACTCATGACTATTCAATCTAAAATTAGTGATTATTTCTTTTTAAAATTTCCAAATTTTCATTTTCAATGTTACCGGGGATAGCTTAGTTGGGAGAGAGTGACTAAAGATCTCAAGGGGTTACGGGTTTGATCCACGTTCAAGTTGACTAAGTTGCATAACCTGACTATTCAATCTAAAATTAGTGATTATTTTTTTTTTTAAATCTCAATAAAGTAGTGAAAATATCTTTACCGATGAATTTTTATTTTTAATGTTAGCGGGATAACTCAGTTTGGAGAGCATTAGTGAAGATCTAAAAGTCACGTGTTTGATCCACATTCACGGCACCTTATTCAAGTTGACTAACTTGCATAACCTGAATATTAAATCTAAAATTAGTGATTATTTCTTTTTAAAATTTATGAATTTTCATTTTTAATGTTACAGGGGATAGCTTAGTTGGGAGAGAGTAATATTGAAGATTTGAAGGTCACATGTTCATTCGACCTTCACCACACTTGATTCAAGTAGTATAACTTACTATCTTATCTAAATTTAAAGATGATTTCTTTTTAAAATTTTTTAAAATTTTAATGAATTAGCTTAAATAATTTTACTGATGAATTTTCATTTTAATGTTAAGCATAGAAAATTTTAATGAATTAGCTTAAATAATTTTACTGATGAATTTTCATTTTAATGTTAAGCATAGATAGCTCAATTCAATTGGGAGTGAGTCTGTAGATCTAAAGATAGCGTGGATTCCTAATTCTTTATTTGACTATAAATGCTTCGTAAGACATTTAGTAAAATGACTCATTTAATTGCATGGAACAATAAAATTGATCTTCCCATAGAATTGTCAATACATTCTACATTCAATGTTGCTAAGTTGAGTCCCTTTGATGTACGTGATGATTTTTCTGATTTGAGGACGAATCCTGAAGAGGGGGATGACGATAATAATCACGGTGTACATTCTACTTTCAATGTTACTGAGTTGAGTTCTTTTGATGTAGGTGATGATTTTTCTGAATCGAGGACGAATTCGTTTGAAGAGGGGGATGATGATAAGAATCACGGTGTTCCAACTGAACCTATTACACAACCCAAGGCCAAGAAGATTCAACAAGCATTCATACTTCATCTACAAAATTGGATAGGCTAGGTTCAACCGTCATGTCATGTGTTACAAGCTGATTCGTTTGAGTCAAGATCATTTGGAGATTCAAAAGTAAATATTTGCACGGTTGAAGTAGCGGATGAAGTTGCAAGCAACATTTCATGAGTGGTTAGAAAAATTTATTTATTATTTTAATTTCATAAAGTTTGTAATGCTCAAATTGACTTCGTCTTCTATGGAGATTTAAAGGATCGAGATTAAATCACGGGCACTAACTTTTTTTGTGGGGAGACTATAAATACCCACAAATTATTATGTAAACACATATTTGTGATCAATGAAATTGATCTCTTAAGTTGAGAGGTCCCCCTTATAGAAATCTTAGCATATCTTTGTCGTTTTTAAGTTTCATGCAATTCTTGTGGTAGATTGCATCTGAGTTATTCAATCAAGCCTTGATCAAGTTCGATTATGAAGTGACTCAATTTAGAAAAAGGTTTCAAATCTTTATATCTTGGTTTATCCAAATTTTGTATAAGAAGGTGTTAATTTCTTTAATACAAGGGTTCTTGCTTCTACAAAAGCTTGGCTCGTTGGGCTGAAGATTACGGTTGGTCTATCATCCTTCAACAGGATCTTCTATCCCCATGACTTGCTCTGATACGGTCGTTCTTCTAACGGCGGTGACACATCCAGTTGTCGAGATTTGTAATGTGAGTTTGTAACCCATCCATTGAGGTTCTTGGAATGATTCTATAACTTATCATTTCCATGTTGGGAGTTGGATCATGGGTCTTGTGCGAAGGAATCCTTGGTTTACCGCCGCTTCGAGTTGAAGGAAGTGTCAAAAGGCTAGTTTTTTTTTTCAATTTTATTGATTTGTTTGAGTGATTTTATTTGATTTTATTTCAATTTGTCAAACTCACTCGGGTGCTCACCTCAATCATTTCAGCCTTGTTGGCGTTCAATAAGAGAGACCTTGGAAATAACTGGTAACTGTTCAACTGGATTATCACATTAACAATTTGAATCAAATAAAGTGACATTAACCATTTGAATCACCTTAACCCCACTTGTTGAACTTGACCAAATTTCTATAACATAGCACTAACAAACGTACAAATTAATACAAACAAAGGTACAAAGTAACACTAACAAAGGTACAAAGTTCATAAAAGGTTTTTTTAATCTAAAATACCATTGAACTTGACCATTATAGT